>NC_136012.1:28297748-28392748 GCF_048128805.1 Centroberyx gerrardi
TCTCCCTCCCTCTCCCCCCCTCCCTCTCTCTCTCTCTCTCTCCCTCTCCCCCCCCCCCCCCTCTCTCTCTCCAGCCGGTCGTCTAAGAACCGTCGGAAGGCGGAGCGTAAGAAGCTCAGTCTGAAGGAAGGAAGTCCGCTGGAGGACCGAGCGCTGCTGTACGCTCTGTCTGAGATCATCAGCAGCGTGGACAAGATGAGAGGTGCGAACACTCACACGTTCAGGGCAGGAAGCGACGGGCTGATGGGAAATGTAGTCTTAATGTGGAGAGAGGCGACCAGTCATCTCCACCATGGACTCGTTGGTTTACAGTCATTAGACCGTAGCAGCGGGAGCTTCACACACACCTTCAGCACCTTGTTACAGTGTGTGTGTTAGTGTGTGTCGGTCCTGTGTGACTGACAGCTCTTTGTCCCGCCCCCTGCAGAGGAAGTGCACAGCCTGCTGAAGGCCCTGGTGCTGTTCCAGTTTGACGGACAGGCGGAGAAGCTGCAGCTGGCCTATGAGGAGGCTCTGCAGCTGATGGAGGCGGCGCTCACTGAGGTGTGGCAGGACGGCCTGCAGCAGAGCCAGGCCCCGGTAACAACACTCTTATATTATTATTATTATCATTATTATTATTCTTATTATTGTTATATTACTGTATTATATTCACAGGAATACACTGAACAAGTCGTCCTTCCCCCATGTATGAATGGCAGTAGGGCTGCAACTAACACTTATTTTCATTATCGATTAATCTTTCTATTATTTTTTTAGACAAACGATTCATTGATAAACAAAATTATAATCAATCAATTTTCCATTGATCGACAAATCGATTAATCGACTAATAGTTTCAGCAGTAAATGGCAGAGTTTTGTGTTTCTGTGTGGCAGTTTGTGATCAACACAACATCCTCCTTTAGTTCTGATGCTCTTTTAGCAATAAATAACTAAAACTGGTGGTATCACAGTCCAGAAAATAGTCAAAGATGAAAATGGAAATATTCCAAGTCCATAGAAACAAATAAATTCCCAACTGAAACGTCAGTAAAGGAAAACACACAGTGAGCTAACCTGAACCCTTCAGTCACTGTCTGGGTTTATTTTGTGATAATTACCGTCTTGCTTTACATTATTTCTCTTATTACACAGCTGCTTACCAAAGAGCAGAAATCATTTGACATGAAATGCTGATCTGAATTTACAAGATAAAGTAACTTGGATTCTCCTGCCAGAAAAACAGTCCAGCAGGTTAGAGTTTAATCTGCCTGTAGGAACCAGGCAGTACCGTCTTCTGCCACAAGGGGTCGCCGGTTCATCTGATTAGAAATCTTTAAAGTGGACTGGACTCCACTGACTGAGGAGTGATGTCAGTGATGTGAAACAGACTTCAGAATGTCTTCATTGGCCAATCAGAATTGAGTTTTCGACAAAGCTGCGTAATAAAAATACATTTTTGCAGAAGTGATCCTGTGTGGAGATTTAGGGTTTTCTGTACACTTGGAACTAAAGGGGAATAAATCTCTGCACCACAAAAGAGAACGCAGTTGTGTGTGTGTGTGTGTGTGTGTGTGTGTGTGTGTGTGTGTGTGTGTTATATCTGATCCCCCTTGTCCTCCTGCTCCTCAGGTCACTGGTCCCAACTCGACCGCCAACAGCATCATGGCTTCCTTCCAGCAGCAGAAGCCTGCGGCGGCTCAACAAGGTCAGCGGGAAGTTTTGTTCAGGCTTTCTGTCTATCGACTAATCGATTAATCAGCTAATGTATTAATTTATTTCCAATATTATTTCTCTGTCTAGATGCTGAGATCCTGACGCCTCCAAAGATGAGAAACGGAGTGAAGTGGAAGCTCGCTATTCTCAAGTAGAATTGTTTTGTTTTATTTTTTTTTTAACTGTAAAGTAAAAAGGTAATTATGTATTAATAAAGGTTCGTAAATGTCTCACCCAGCCAACGTCTTTAATTCTCTGCAGGATAGGAACATAATAAAATGCATGATTGTCTGTTTTAAAGGGAAAATCCACCTAAAATACACTTTAAAACACTTTAAAAAAAAAAAGAAAAAAGCTGTTCTGGCTCTATTCAGTAGTTAGTTGTGTTTTTCTTCTTGGTGGATAACCGGCCAATCGTAGACGAGGTGACGTCACCTCCAGATGTTTCCAGCAGCTACAGTGGAGTTTGATATGAGAAAATGTTTCAGGATGTAAAACATCAGCGGTAAACGTCAGGTTTTGGTGTCAGTCCCTCAGAATCAAAGAGCGAGGGCTTCTTTCTAGAGCCGCCATTTTGCACCGAGAGACGTTCAACAATCATACAGGGAGAAATCCATCGTAGAAGAGGAGAGAGACCAGTTTCTCCACCACAGGAGCAGGAGAGAGACCAGTTTCTCCACCACAGGAGCAGGAGAGAGACCAGCATGCACTGCAGGAGCAGGAGAGAGACCAGAATGCACTGCAGCAGAGAGACAGGATGGAGTTTAAGGGACGATGCTCACTTTTTATTGACTGGAAAAATCTCTCTTGCTCTTATGACACTCTCTCTATCTCTCTCTCTCCACCTCCCTGTAAAACCCACAGCTGAATGCAACAGGTTCACGCTCCTTCTCTGGGGGTGGTTGAAAGGCATTCTGGGAAACGTAGTAAATCACTAACTGCAGTAGAAGTAGACGAGGCAGGTTGAGGGAAAGTGGGTTCAACAAAAAAGTAAATTACAACACATTTCATCGCTAAATTCTTGGAACATCACAGACTGAAGATCTGAAGTTTCTAGAAGAGGAATGGAGACTTTTTCCTTTAAGCTGGCGTGTTCGTTCCACTGGGCACTTTGTGGATTTGAGAAAAATAAAATAAGACTTTGAAAGTATTTGAAAATGCCAAATCCATCAGCCTGCCTCAGGTTAACATGAAGGATTTCACCAGGATGAGTGTGAATCTGAGCAGTGTCGCGTCTTATCCCAAAACAGCTGGGTTTGAGTTCTTTTGAATTTCACCAAACGAGAACTTGAAAGTCATTGAAAAGTCCTTAAATTTGACGACCAAGTGAGTGTGGAAACCCTGGGAAACAAGACGAACGCTAAGTGAGAAATTTAGAATCACATTTTTGTTTCTTTACATGTAAAAACTCTTCAGAAACATCGATCAGTAGTTTTCACGTTTGTTAGATTTGTGAAAATGTTTACTTTTCATTTTCCCAACAGCAGATTAAAATGACTTTGAATTAAATTAATCTGAACTTGGAAATCTATATCTAAACAGCAGAAATATTGATCATTTAATGACATTCAGCAGCATTAACCTGTTTTCCTTTTAAAAGTAGACACTTTAAACACTTTAAATTCACAATTTGAAGTTTTATTTGGGCAAATCTCTCCATACAGGAAATCAGTTTGTCACAGTGTCGTGTGTGAGCCACCAGGTGGCGCTCCAGGTCTATTTTTCAAACAAAGGTAAAGCTGCCAAACACTCTGAACTGGTTCACTTTGACATCAGTATTTCTGCAGAATGTGTAAAACGTCACATTTCTCTGATTCTGATTTTTAGCTTCAGCATATCTGAATAAATGATAAAGACAGAAAGCAGGAAAAATAAAACCTGTTAGAGTTAGTTTGATAAAGAAACCCCAAAGGGAAAAAACAAGATGACAAACAGAACAAATTACATCAAAATGATAAAAAAAAAACAACTGCAGAAATAACAAGGGAATCTGGGAAATAAAATACATTGAAACATCTCTAATGTAGATGATGATAGTGAAGAAGAAAGAGAAGAATGAAGACAGCAGACAAACCTGCTGATTGATCAGTGACAGGATATTATTATGGTCAAAGTGATCAATTATTAGTCATCGGTCACCAGACCATCAGTTTAAAGGGAACATTGATCCTGATGGGATTTTATTAGATTTGGATTCATAATACATTTCTGGTGATTTTGTTTTACCTTTGTTCTCCATTATGATTAAAAACTACAAGATCAAATTTGGATTAATGTAGGTTCAACTGACGCTCAGGCTTTGTTAATGTGAGTTCATGTTTAGTCTGCTGTCATACAATAACGTGGTGTAGCAGTAGTAATAGTAGTAGTAGTAGTAGCTGTAGTAGTATTTGTAGTAGTAGTAGCAGTAGTGAATGAATGAATGAATTTTTTTATTTACATCATGTCACTTATGTGGCCCGTCCCACATGGGATTATAAGACACCGATAAAACAAACAAAATTTCAGTTTGCTATATTATAGCTGTAAACAATACTCTATTCATTACAGTAAGCACATTAAATACATTCCGGTACTGTAATACTCCTAATATGAAAAGAACAAATACCCATGGAAAAGAAAGAAAAAAAAAGAGAAAAGAACAGAAGTACATCATCTCATCTACACAGTGCTGTCTTCCTTCTAGCTCGAGCTGTTTCTAAATAGTCAGCAATTAAAAAAGGTTTTGTGTTCAAACAGCCATGACAGAATATCTCTGTCCTGCATGAGGACTGGATCATTTCCCCTCCACTTTATTAAACAGTCACATTCTTAAAGTAGTAGTACGATCAGTTTTGGTCTCACTTAGGCTGAGGTATTGTGTGTGTGTGTGTGTGTGTGTGTTTGTTCAGAGAGAAAGTGTGTGTTGTGTTAACAGTCTGGTTAATTTTCTGGGTCGATATTTTAATATTTTAAACTGATGAGCTCTATATTTATTAGATTTATTATCAGTATGAATGGAACTCAGTCAGAATCCTCTGTCTGTAAAACTGTTTCCAGGTTCATACTGTTTACACACTGATATTATATATATATATTATATATATATATATATGTATATTTCATTACATTATGTTTACACAGAATCCATATTTAAGCATGCATGACTGTCAGCAGCATCTATAAGTAACAACAGTAAGTAAATCCATACATGTAATAATCCATACTCATACAGTCTAGTTAACATGGTTTACATTATGAAGAGCATTCACTTATATAATGACACAATCCTTTAGGTTCTATTTTATTGCTTATTTTATTTTTTTTCTCATTTTTCCTGTTCATTTTGTCTATTTTTTCTTATTTTTTCCTTATTCAGCCTATTTTTCCCGGCTATTCATTATGAATAATAACAATAATAATAATACAGATAATACTACTAATAATAATAATATGTAGCAGCAGGTGGCGCCGGTGACCGCGTGTTGAACAGCAGGCGGCTCTGCTGCTCTCCTCTTGTTGAAACACTGCAGTAAATACAAATGAGGTTTTACATTAACGTCTAGTTTGTTTGAATCAGTGTCAGATCAAAGTGTTTCTATTGTAATCTATCAGAAAAAATATCAGTTTGTATATTTGTCACATTCATAAATGATGAAAGCAGGCGGTTTGATGGAGAAGGGATTTCACAGCTTCTGTGTTTGGGTTTTTTGAGGATTGTTAAATTAATTTACATGCAGTTTATTGAATTTTAAAACCCACTGCTACATTTTTTTCTTGATTTATTGTAGGTGTGGCGTAATTTTGCTCTGAAGTCTATATGGCATACAGCATATTTTCCAGTGTTTATTATCATAGAAGCAGCAATAAGGGAGTTCATCACTGCTTCTAATGCAGATTCTGCAAAATGTGCATTATAATAAATACAAATAAATTCACTGAAATTATTGTTATTATTATTATTTTGCTGACTAACAAATGACAGAAATTAGCATAAGCCAGTGCATGGGAAGTGTTTAAAAATATACATTAAGATCCAGAGAAAAGCAGCAAATCCCAGCAGAGGATTTAGGCCTCAACATGTCGGTGTAATGTTGTTTATCTGTTTTTATCACGCAAAATAAATAAAGGCATTTTGAGTTCTGTAACGAGACATCATTTTTCTGCTGGTTTGAACCGGATCTTAATGTGTTTTTATTGAGACTCGGCTGTTGCCTCCTTCCCTTCTTCTTTTGTCCGTGACAGAAATGAGTTTTGATTTTTTTTTAAATAATAATCTGCGGTGTTTTTACTATCGGTGTCTTCAGCCGTCTCACTCTCCTCTCCTCCCGCCTCTCAGACCACAGAGTCAGGGATTATAAATTGATGTTTCTGCATTATGTATTGAAGTTTTGTTAGGACGATGTTCATTGGAGCAAACCGTCTGTCGGCTTCGCTTGTGCATCTATTCAAATGAGTCCTGATCAGGTTTTAAAGTGGCTCCTCCTTCAGGTTCTGCCCCACTTCCCCTCCGCCGGGGGGACACTTCCTGTCCACGTCCTGTGTTTTTCTTTTTTTTTCTTTTCTGGATGTATATCTCGAGCATGACTTAGAATAACATGAATGTTTAAATGAAGTGTTTTGTCTTCTGCCATTAAAATGGAAGTGGAGCTCACAGCCGCCCTCCTCCTCCTCCTCCTCCTCCTCCTCCTCCTCCTCCTCCTCTCGCTCCGATGTTCCCCGACCTGAAGCAAAATAAGAATACGATCAAGTAAAATAAAAGTAAAATATCAATCAATGAACTGAATTTGATTTATATAGCACATTTCATACAACAATGTAACCCAAACTGCTTTACAAACCTGGTTAAAAACAGTTCAGTCATGAAAAAGACAGAAACAAGATAACTAGCATCAGAGAGAGAGACACAGGAACAGGGGAAGTCATGTTTAAGAAAGATTTAAAAAGGTAAATTATGATTTAAAAAATAATAATCCTCTCTGTCTCTTGTGTCTGGTGGTTTCTCTCTGTCCTGTAACTGAAACAACGCAGGTTTGATCCCATTAACAGCCGTTTCCTCCACTCACTCCGTTCACATGGCAGATACACACAGAGCTTTAATGTTAATAAACTGAAATAAAACTGAAAAAAACAAACTGAAAAATGACTTTTCCACCTTGTTAGCCAATTCTTCATATCATAATGTACACATATTTAACAATCAATTCCAAAAAAATCACAAAATATTTATTTTCTTGTATTTTTTATTTCAAAATCCCATTACTTTACATTGTAGAAAACGGTGTATTTTTAGTGTTGCTGCCGTGCCAGCTGGCCACATAAAGATTCAAACCAATAAAAACCATCAGATTTTTTAACTCTCTCCCTCAACAACTTTCAAAGTGTCAAGTTTATTTCTGTAACCTTTCATCACCAGTCTGTCTCAGAGGATTTAACAGAGACTGGACTGAACTAATCAACAATCAATCACACAACAAAGTGATGAAATACAGGCAACAAGGTGCGGGGGAGAAAACTGTTTCCTTTCCTGAGACACTGTGGTTGAATTTGGAAGAATCTGGAATTTGTGAAGATCAAGATTATATGTAAAGTGTTTTTTCAACTGGAAATACGTTGAATTACGGAAGCAAAACACCATCAAAATGTTATTTCCTTGTGACATGCAGCCTACTGTGTGTTACAGATACAGAGTGATGCTTCTCTCTCCCATGATCCTCTGCTTCCTCTGACAGGCTCCTGTCTGAAGTAAAAAAGACTTTTTCTCCTCAGCTCTTATTTCTTTCTCCAGCACTGTTCTGTCATCAGGATCGTTCTGGGGTCACATGAGTATTTGTTCCATCTATCGTCTGAGCGCTGTGACCTCTGACCCTTGACCTCCTGACTATAGAGAGGCAAAGTCTGAGAGTCATTTTGTAAACTGTGAAGTTAGCATTTCTGCCATTTGGTGTGTAGTCTAAAATCTTTGGAAAATATGAATGGGAGTTGCAATAAAGCTTAGCTATACTACTTTTTATTCCATGAAATAAAATAGCTCTCTGAATTTTAATCCTTCAGTCACTTTCTATATCGATTGTTGCTAGCAAAATGCTAATTGTTTAGGAAAGAGGACTACAACAATTAGCAAGCTAACTGGCGGTTTGTCATGATTAGCTAAATATACAGTATAGGAACAATAATATCTGTTAAAAGCAACGCTATGAAAATTGTAATAATTTGAATGTACAACACAGGAGGGATGAAACGAGAGGTACAGGAAGTTGCTCATCATTGTTATGCTAATCATCGTTTATCATTATCATTTTGTTAGCAAAAATCGATATTAAAAGTAGGCTAACTGAAGGATGAAAGATGAAAACTCACAGAGGTGATGCTGCTGGATGAGTTTTAACCACAGAACCTGAATGGGTAGAACGGTCATTCCCATTCAAATCAGCGTTCCTGGACGGTCGGAGCGGCGGCCATCTTGCTGTGACCCGTCGGACTAGCTTCTGTATAAAGAGACTCGCAGCAAGTCACTGAGCTGAGAGGTTTTACAGCAAGAACCAAAGCAGCTTCTCTGTCTCCTCGCTGCCATGGATTGCTAACATGCTAATGTTGACTAGAAGAGCTAGAGAGAGAAGTACAGTCTGTGATGAAGCTACGTTAGCCTCGTCGCTAACGTTAGCTTCCAGTTGAGTTCTGACAGTTTGCTAACAGACTCATCTGCTCAGTTCTCACAGTGAGACAGACTTTACAGCCTTAATGTCCAGACTTGTGTTGTCGCCATAGCAACTAACACTTAAAATTCAATAATCGCCATTTTATGCTGCACTAGCCAAATTAGCATGACAAACAGTGGAAAGACTGTTCTTTCCATTCAAGTTCTGTGGTTTTAACCCTGGAACTAAACCTAAACGTAAATCTCCTGAGTTTCTGTTCAACACAGACTTTATTTTTGGCATTTGTTGAAAAGCCCGTTCATATTTTCCGTAGGGATTTTGGACGACGCGCCACATGGTGGAGATGCTAATCTTCACTGCTAGACTTCCACTTACGGACTCTACTGACTTTTTGCAATGTTGGTGATCTAGGAATTAAAGTTTATTCTACTGTTGACCTCACTCTGGGTAAGAGAGTCAAGCTAAACGCCTAAAATATTAAATATATTAATCCGATTCATATATGATTCTCACAATTTCGTTCCTTATTCCGACACTGCTTATTCTGTGGAAGAGCGCGATACTCAGTTTTAAAGGTGCTTTTATTTTCAGAGGTACATGCTCTCCATTAGCGGCGGGGTTAAGGTAAGGTTAAGGTGGATGAGCAGGCTGTTAATATGCAGAGCGACACACAGCGAGCCGACAGGCCGAGCCCAGCAGAGCGAAGGTCAGAGGATGGAGGGGGGGATCAAAACCAGGCTGCTGTCGGAGCAAAATGTCAAAAAGTGACAAATTTTAATATGAAAAATAAAACAGAAAAGGGCTTCGTTCCTTCCCTGGATTACCTCAGATAGATAGATAGATAGATTTAAGATATAGAAACATAAGACTGTATTGTGTCAAATACAAATTAGTATCAAGTGCAATAAAGTTTGGATTGGGGGTAAAAGGACAAACAATTTAGACACAGTCCCAGATCCCAAGTCTTTTAAAAAGCTTTTAAATTCACCAAATTTTCCAACTGCAAAACAACTTGTAGGGCTGATTATAGATAGATAGATAGATAGATAGATAGATACAAAACAAAAAAACAAATCCTTCTGTAACTAATTTGCTTCTCTTTATGTGATCATTATACAGTAGATTCAATATGGGAAATCAATAAGGGATAATGGCTTTTAGCTGGATTCACCTCATCTGAATACTTCATGAAAAGAGTCTCTAATATTTTGTACATTCAGTGTATCTGCATGGGATTGATAGGGTTGTTGATCAATACGATACGATAAGATACGATAGGATATATACTTTATTGTCCTCATGGGGAAATTAGTTTTGGACTCACAGTGCTGCTGGTTTTCCATACAATAAAAAAAATACAAACAACAACACAACATATTGTACAAATCCCAAACAGAAGGCAAAGTACTAGAACAATAAAACATGACATTATCCATACATCCATGGATTAAGACATACAAATGCATACATTCACACATGTTGGAACAAAAGATGTACATACATTACCAGTTAAAAGCATTTGTCTCTATTTTTACTATTTTCCACATTTTAGAATAACAGTAAAGACATCAAAACTATGAAATAACACAAATGGAATTATGCAGCGACCAAAAACTTATTTTAGATTCTTTGCCTTGATGGAAAGGCAAAGGCTTTGGAAAGAAATTCATACATAGGATCAACTTCACTATTTATATTTGTCTAAGAAACTCATTTCAAGCATTTAAGCAGAAGCCTTTAGATCAAAATGCTTTAAGAGAATGAAACAGAACATTCAGTCAGCTGGGTCCAGACTTTAGACTGGTAGTGTGTATACATACATACATACATACATAAAGTAAGATGGGTGGGAGAGGCTAAACTCCGAGGCTAATACCAATGACTCATCGATTTCTTGGCCAACTGCTGAGATTTTTGACTTTCAAAACTCACTTTCTGAGTTTCAGGACTCTCTCTGATGGAGTTCAGTGACCGGCGACCGGCGACTCAACATGTTTCAGCTCTGAAGTCCAAAAAGCCGAAGCAGTTTCATTATCCCGGTATTCAGCAGGTTGATGAGATATATAAAGACATTTCTGCTGGAGTTCTGCTCTCATTAGCCGGCTCACTTAATGTCAGCTACAGGCCATATAGGTCAGGGGGATGAGAAGTATTTCCATTCTGTGAGACTTTCTACTTTTCCTCCACTACATTTATCTGCCGGCTGGAGTTACTAGTTACTTTGCAGAATAAGGTTTTACACGCAAAACATACGATAAGCTCATAAAACATGTTGCATTGTTAGAGTTTAAACTCCCCAACAGTATCTGGAGAAGTTAGACCGACAACATTAAAATACTTCTGACAGGTTCATGCTTGAAGAATGAAGACTTTTATTTTTCATACTTCAGTACATTTTACTGCTGATACTGCTATACTTTTACTGAAGTAAACTTTAGAATGTAGGACTTTAACTTTTAATTAAGTAACTTTCCATTATGGTATTGCTACTTTTACCAAAAGATTTAAGTCCTTTTTCCATCACTGCTTGGGACTGGAGGTTCATCGGTTTGAATCCCGGCTGGGGAAACCTGGGTAGGAAGTGAATGAGGCAGTAGAGCTCCAGTAGAGCTACAATAGAGCGACAGTAGAGCGACAATAGAGCGACAGTAGAGCGACAGTAGAAGACTGAAGGCTGCTGGTTTGAATCCAACGCTCCTTGATGATATTGTCGAATCAAATGATTATTTTTATTTCCCTTTTCCAGACTCTTTTCCTGATAAATCATTGGGAGACACATTAAAGGCTGCAAATATCCATTATTTTATAAGAAATCCACCTTTTATCACAAAGGTAATATCTGTTTTAAATCTATATTTTCACGTTCCATAAATCATCTCCTGACCTCCTGCGGGGCCCCGGGCCGCGGGTTGGGAACCGCTGGTTTAACTGGTTTATCTGTGGCAGGGGGAGGCAGGCTGATGGCTCCCAGTGGGCAAATTCAACATAATAGTTCTTCTGAATGCAGCACTATCATTTAAATTGCTAATTATGATGGTGATCGAACAAATAAATAAAACATGACCTTAGCGTCTTTTATTTCTCACTGTAAAAACTTTGGGACGGCGCTAAATCCGTCTGCTGCCTGGGAATGTTGTGTTTTCTACATTTTCTCATCTCTTTGCTGTCAGAAGAAGCTTGTTGATGAGCAGTTTCTCTCACATTCAGGTTTACACATCGGCTAAGTGAGACTGGCATGATGTTGGAGTATATTTAGTGTGTTTTAGTTTAGTTTAGTTTATTTGACATTTTTTAACACAGAAAGGCTGGTGGATTGTGGGCGTCTAACAGGAGCCAAACAAGTTCTCAGTTGAAGAGGGTAAATACAGTTAAACTACTATTTCCATGTTTGATTTTGAAAATCTAACAACATGTGTTTGTAGAGAGACTGGGTCTAGTAAGTCATGGAGGAACTTTGTGGAAACAGATAATTAATTTGACCACAGCTCGGTGTTTCTGGTATTAAAACATGTTAAAAACCTGCATGTGTTTACAAATGATAAGGTGTGAACTCCAGAAGTCAAAGCTTTATTTCCATTGGTCTTGAAATCAGACAGAGGGACGCAGACAACAACACTGACTACATTTACATGGACGGCAATAATCCGACTATTGGCCTTATTATAAACAAGTCAATATTCAGGTTTCCATGTGTTGCTTATAGAACTGTTCCATTCATATTCCTGTTTCCATGCAAAGTCCGGTCAGCAGGACAGAGGAGGATCACCGGAGACTCGGACAGTTTCAGACTTCACTTCCCTCTAAATCCTGAGCATGCTCAGTTTCAGCCTCTCCTTCTGTTTCCTGCTGTCAGTCTCTTTCTCCTCTGAAACCAGTTCAGCCTCTGGAAGGCAGAGGAGCGTCAGGCGGTCGGATCGCCGCTCCGGTCCTCCGATAGAGAGTCCTGGTTGGATTCAGGTGTTTACAGTCTGAACCGCTTCAGTAATGAGACTGAAACCAGAATACTGCACATGTGTTAATGAGATTCTGCTTACTGACTATTACCTTATTCAGGTTCAGGGGATCAGAAAATCTTATTCAGCCTGTTGTCTTAATGTAGTTCATATCAGATTGTTGCTGTCCATGTAAACGAAGTCAGTGACGACTCCATAAAACGGACAAATCCCAGCTCTGATTCAATGACCAGTATTTGAAGTTTTCTCATTCCTCACCTGGTCAAACGAACCCAACTAAAGGAGGAAAACGCTGCGGAGTTCAGATAAACCTATCTGAACCCGCTGCCTGTGAACGCAGCCTCAGACTGAAAGCCTCCATTCAGCAGCCAGATGAACTCCAGCTACCAGAAGCAGCAGGTCAGCTGTGCTGCAGGCGGAGAGTTTATATTTCCAGATGAAAACTGGACAAACAAGCAGCATGCTGGAAGAATCAGCATGCTGTTTTCCTTCAGCAGCCACAACCAACACGTTTCAGCTCCAGAGCCTTCATCGTCCTCGTCTTCGTTTCTGTGATGAAGGCTGTTCAGAGTGAGCGCTGAATTAAAACACAGCTTTTGTTCTGGAGCCTCACTGTCTTTCTTCTTCTTCTCTTCTTTCTTCTTCTTGGTTTTTGAGTGGAGCACCTGCAACCTCTATTACATCTGTTCTCATGAGATAATAGAGTCAAAATATATGAAATGAATATATGAATATGAATATTCACATGAATATATAAATATATATGACAAAATATATCTCTAAAGTACAAAGTTATCATCATGAATTTGATCTATGTGATAAACGTCTTTCTTGTGAATTTACACACTTCTCCCATTCATGAATCAGTAAAATAGCCTGAAAATTGAAAATAAAGATCATCATCATAAAGAACTTCTCCACTTTTCACTCAGTGCATGCTGGGATATCCTCCCCTCCCCAAATATTCCTGTGACCCGAGAATGATGGAAAGGAAAGGAAAGAGCTGAGGAGAGATGGAAAGGATTTTTTTCATGTAGTGACGTGTTTTAAGTTCTTTGCAGCTCTTTTATAAACTTGTAGGACTGAAGTTCACTGTCTGTAACTCAACACACAAAACATTCCACCGCCATTTTCCTCTTTGAGCCCGAAGCAGCGGGTTTATCCCTGATAACCTTCATGTTCCAACACTGTTCGACAACTTCACCAGTTGTAATCTCTATCGGCAAAGTCAATTAGCAGAGCGACCAGCGCGGTCACTTCAGTGTAACGTCCCGTCTTCATCGACAAAGACAACGAAAAGCACAAAGACTCGTGGAAGATTAGGATGTTAAGCCGCCGTGAAAAGAGCTGCAGCGGTGTCGCGTTTTATCCTGTTGACAGCGTGAAACCCAGCGGGCCGCCGCTCGCCCCCCCCCCCCCCCCCCCCCTGCTCGCCCCCCCCTGCTCGCCCCGCCCCGACACTTCAGACGCTTTCGACAGACAAACTGTTTAGCGACAAAGTCCGTGGCGGAGGAAGAGAACCCCGTCTTTAATTACATGAAGCCTCTCTGGGACAAACAGATTTATAACTTCACAGTGAGGCTGCCAGTGTTGCAGGAAGCCTGTTCACAGTTAGTGGAGAGAGTACTACAGGAAGTACTACAGTGTCCTACTCAAGTAGAAGTACTGTTACTTTTGCAGATAGTTTACTTAAGCAGAAGTAAAAGTACTGGTGTAAAAATCTACTTGAGTAAAAGTAAAAGGTAGCTCATTTAGAGCAGCTAGTGACACATTTCCACATCTGCACGTCCTGTAGATTTATCTTCATCTGTAAAGTGAATGTATTGACAGGGTGAATATTTTATTTTAGAACGTGTTTAGACACTTTCTGTACATGCATGGCCTTCTATTGACCTGCTAATGTGAATAAGGCAGATACTACATATGATACTACTAACAGACACTACATAACATCCAGAGCCGCAACTCTGGAGATACACATGGCTTCTATAGCAGTCTGTTGTGTATTTGAACCATATAAATGTATGTAAATGCCAAGATTTTGCTTATTATAGTCATTTATCACCATGTCAGTAAACAAAATATCACTAAAATAAATGTTGGAGATGAGGTTATCTATGAATATCTGCTGAGAAGCTTCTGTTGTACGCCGACTCTGACATAAGTTCCCTACATGGCACATTAATGTTCTTCAAGGTACAACTTGACCCCATGACATCTTTATCTTTACTTCCTTGATTTGATGCATTTCCTGTTGAAACAGGATGTTGGGGCAGGACATAACGCAGCGAGGGATCATTCAAAAGTCTAAACCAGTGGAGAGAATTTTATTTGATGGGAGGGGTGCAGAGGGGCAGGACTGTTCAAATCTGATGGTTTTATTGGTTAGAAATGTATATTTACGCCTCCTGGTGCAGCGTGAGGTCACCATGACACATACTCTGTTTCCAGGAAGCAAAAGTAATGGGAGTTCATTTCATGGAGACTTTAAAATGCTGCAACTGGACCACAACAAGTTTGGATACACAAATGTTACACATGCTGTGTAGTTTAACAGTGGCAGAGGATCAGAGAGGATTTTTCCTTTAAAGCAATATTCCACTTAGTTTTAACATGGGGGTTATTTGGCACTTGACCGCCATGAAAACCAGAATATAAACTGATCACCAAGATCAGATGCAGCTAGACGAGTCTGTAGAGTTTGAATGAGCCACGAAAATATCCTGAAAACTGACATTGAACTCACATTGAACAGATTCAACAACAGATCCTGCTGGAAGACAATAAAGCAGCAACTGTTGTAACATTTTGCATTTCTATTCTTGGTTGACACTAAAATTAAAAATAAAAGTAGATCCGGTCTCCCAAACAGGAACAATCTCTCCTAAATGAAATCCCTCCGCTGTGTTCTCTTCTATCAATAAAAATGTTATTTGCCGATATAACGCACAGCAGCAGGATCTGTTGTTGAATTTGTTCACCAACGTGTTAGCGTTAGGGTTAGGGTTGTCCAAATGTTCAGATGAATGGGAAGTAAAAATCTGAACGCTACAAACTGGTCCAGCTGCATCTGATCTTGGTGAGGAGATTATATTCTGCTTTTCATGGCGGTCAAGAGCTGAATAACCTGTTAAAACCAGTCGTAGCTCCGCCTCTTTTTTCTGTGATTTTCTAATCAAACTAGAGGCAGGAAGTCAGCGGTGAGGTGGAGTGAGGATACTGCAACTGTTCAGGCTGCAACTTTTTTTTTATCAAACTTTCCCCTAAATTTCCCTAAAAGAAAGAAAGAAAGAAAAAAAAAGGAGGAGGAAGGCGAAGGCTTGCAGCGTTCCCTCCATGAACAATACATGCGGCGGTGTGATGTAATATTGATGACCCTCCTCCTCTCCTGACGACCTCCGTTTGGTCCCTCTCATGTTTTATCAACTATTCATGAAGCGCCGCGTCCCCCTTCCCCTCGGCCACCTCCCTCAGATCCCATAATGCATCTGTAATGTTCTGTCAGGCCGCCTCCTGGGGGCGGACCTGTTCAGAATCTGATATTCAGAGGTAATTTCTGATCACAGGCACTTTTTTCTTTTTTCTTTCTTTAAGTTGGAGAAGTTTGAAACCGACGGGACCCCGAGGACGAACCCTGAGGAACACCAGGGCCGCGCTCTCACTTCACCTGCTGTCTCTCTCTCTCTTTCTTTTTCTCTCACTCGCTTTCTCTTGGTATCTACTGTATCTCTCTCTCCACCTCTGTATCTAGCTATTTTTATTCTTCTGCTTTCTCTCTCTTTCTAATCCACTCTCACTTGGTCTCATTCTCTTTCTATTTATCTCTTATCTATCTTTCTGTTTATCTATCTCTGATTCCAGCTGTCTCTCACTCTCTCTTTTTCTCTCTCTCTCTAACTGTCTTTCTCTTGGAATCTATCTCTTTCTCCATCTCTACTGTCTTTCTATTTCTATTCCTCTCGCTTTCTCTCTCTTTTCATTTTCTGTCTCATTCTCTTTCCATCTCTCTATCTATCTCTGATTCCAGCTGTCTTTCTATCACTCTCTCTATTTGTATCTCTTTCTCTTGGTATTTATCTTTCTCTTCATCTCTCTATTTTTCCCTTTCTATTCTCTCACTTTATATCTCTTTCTCATTCTCTTTCTTTCTATCAAACTCTCCATCTATATTTCTATCACTCTCCCTCTCTCTCTTTCTCTCTGTACATTTCTCTCTCGATCACTTCTGTCTCTCTCTTCTCTCTTTCCGTCTCTCCCCCGTTGTTTTTTTATTTATCACCACCGCTAATATCTGTCACCTCTCTCCTCCTCCCTCCACCCCCCCCTCACCTGTTCCTCCCTCTCTCCTCCATATTCCCTCACAGATCGTATCACACCCCCCCCCCATCCCTCCCTCCCTCCTCTCATTAACACTGAGCCCTGATAGATGTTGAGGGGCGGCCCAGCGCTCACCAGGTCCCCCCCCCCCACCCCCCTCCCCCTCCTCTCCCTCCGTTCTCGCCCCTGTTGCTCCACACGGGAAACCCCTCACCTCTCGGCGGGGGTGGCAGTCGAAGTGGCCGGTTCGAATCTCCCGGGGGGGCGGCTGCCATCTGCCACACACACACACACACACACACACACACACACACACACACACTCACTCCACCCCCCACCTCCGCCGGTGTCTCCCGCCGCAGCCGGAGGTCGAGGTGATGATGGGAAACACCGCCGGGCCGCTGCTGCGTTCAGGACGCACCGGAAAGACGGGAGATACGAGTTTCCTACAAGAAACTACTGTTCAGCTCAGCTTTCAGAAAGAGGTTACACCAATATATCTGGTGCCGATATTTTACTTTTACTTTTATTAAATATCAGATATCATCACCTCCGATATGATGCAGCTTCCTCCTGACCACAGACACAGAAAAACAGACTTAGAGAAACCCTGATATTTTAGTTTCTTTGTTTTATTTATTCATTGTTCAATTCTGTTTAAGTATTTATTTTAATTTGTTAATTTGTCATTTAAAGGCAGCAATGTATCCCAAACCCGAGTTTCCCAAGTTTCCCTACCATTGAACAGGTGGAGAGAAAGACTTTCACTAGTCTGAGTTTCAGTGGAACGTTTTTGTTCCCATGATGCTCTAGGTTCTGTTTCAGAGGCTTTTCCACCCTGATGAGAAGACGTTTTTTGGACTTTCTTAGCATAAAAATCGTCAAATCTAAAGCTATAGAGAGATATATCAGCTCAAAATATTGATTGTTGGCTGCTTCAATCAACAAATAAATTCTACTTGGGAACTCGGGGTTTGGTGTTGGACTGATTTCTCAGACTTCCTGAATTCTGATGTCAACAACAAGGAAACAGCTGCAGTCCGGTGTAGGATGTCCCGTGTGATTCAGTTCAAATAAAACCAACAAGATGAAGGATTTTCATCTCATAAGTCATTTTGCAAACACAAACCAAAGGGTTGTGATTGCAAAATGACTTATGAGATGAATTACAATATTTGATTTGCTGTGAAACATGAAGTCAGTCACAGTTCATGTGTGTTAAGAGTGAAGAAGCTGCTCAGAAAACTTCAATCCTTTCAGTCTTGACGGATTCAGATGTGTGAAAACTTCCAAGTCGTTGCTTTTAAGCGTCACTTCGTTCTGACGGTTATTCCCACGTGAAAAAAAGATCCCGGTAAGAAACAAACAAAGCTACGGTTTCGTCTTCACAGCCGACGGAGAGACGAACATTAATAAACTGACAACTTGTTTTTGCTCTCGTTCTGCTGCAGGAGAATCGCTTTCTGGATTTTGCTGAGCGAGCTTTAATGAGCTCCGGGCGTTAACGGCGCCGGCGGAGCGAAGCTGCTTCATACGGCGGCTGCTCTCCTCCTTTTTATTTCCTCTTTACATTACATTTACATTTCAGTCTCATCTGATTCTCTCAGGGAGGTCAAAGGTCACACCCAGGAAATACATGGAACAAATACTCTGTGATGTTACAGAACTTTGTAGTGAAGAAAGATGCTATATAAATAAAATAATTATATTATTATTATTATTATGTAACTGTGCTGTCATTTCCATTACTGTCAGAAGTTGCAGGTTAAGCCTGTAAGTTTGTATGGAAACTCTTCATAGTTTAACATAGTCAAGGTGTTGGATTAAGGTGTAAAAAGTACAATAAAATAAAAAATTAAATAATAATACAAGTGATAGAGATATAAATAATAATATATAAAATAATGAAAACTAAAAAAGAACAAATATAATAATATAAAAAATAAAATAATTAAGTCCAGATGCTCAAGAGCTCCTGATCTGCCCAATAAAGGCAAAAAAACCCAAATCTTTATTAAAAAAAAAAGTTCAAGTTTAATTATATCACGCTTTAAAAAAAAAAAAAAAAAGTTGTGCTTTACAGATTTGGCTATAAAAGACAAGAATAAAAATGCAAAAAAAAACCTTTCTTTTGAACTCTCGGCTCGTGGAGGTGTGAAGGTATTTCTCACCCTTCACCTGTTCCCAGCATGCACTGCTGCCGTACGACCGCTCTCACCAGCAGAGCCACACCGGCTCCTAACTAACCAATTATGCTGCTGATGATACTGATGATGCAGATGACCAAGAAGTCATTATCATTCACTACACTCCCACAATCCTCTGCTCCAACTCCAATTACCGTGTGATTGTATGCTTGGCATGGAAAACATAATTAACAACCTGTGCTGCTGCCAACCTAAGCAGCAATATGCTGTTTGTGTAGAACTCCGATCTGCGCAAGAAAGAAAACACAACAGCAGCAGCAACAACAACATAAACAAGTGGATATTGTGGTTCAGAGGAAGAGCGGCGCTCGGCTCCCGGGAGGCGAGGAGCGAGCGGCGGGCGGGCGGCGCTGCGGCGGGACGGCGGCGCGGCGCGGCACTCTGCTCTCTGATGGGTTGGCGGCTGCTGCGGGAGGCCTCTTTGTGGTGCGGACAAGAGGAATTATGGGAGACCACGCCAAGAGAGGCCCGGGGGGATGAGAGAGAGAGTGTGTGTGTGTGTGTGTGAGTACGAATCCATCACATCCCTCGAAAACACACTCGAGCATATAAGTATGTATATCAGAAACACAAATGCGTGCATAGGAAGTGGATAAGTGCACAGTGGAATCAAGTGTGCACACACACGTGCACGTGCACCACCAGGTTCATGAACACATCATCAAGTGGGTGTGTGTGTGTGTGTGTGTGTGTGTGCATATGTCAGTACAAATCCATCATGTCCCTCAGAAACACACTCTAGCATGTACAGTACATAGAGAAACAAACGTGCACGTAAAGAGTGTGCACAATGGAATTAAGTGTGTGAAATGCCACTGTGGTTTCATCAACTCACGCCTGTGTGCGTGTGCGTGTGTGTGTGTGCGTGTGTGTGTGTGTGTGTGCTTCAAAACCACAGGCTTATGCAAAAAGGTCTGACACAAACGTGCACATAGGAAGCAAATAAATGTGCACAATGGAATCAAATTTGTGCACTTTACTGCACCACTAGTTTGATGAACATATTCTCAAGTGTGTGTGAGTGTGTGTGTGTTTGTGCACGTGTGTAGGAATTGATGATGTCTCAAAAAACACACAGTCAAACGTATCAGTGTGTATATCAGAAACACAAACGTGCACGAAGGGAGTGTGTGCACAATGGGATAGATAGATTCCCTTGCACACACACATGCACCAGCATGGTTTTGTGAACACATATTCATGCCTGTGTGTGTGTGTGTGTGTGTGTGTGTGCACGTGAGTACGCATCCATCATGTCCCTCAAAAACACACACAAACATACATGTATTTTTATTACAGAAAAACAAACGTGCACTTGGCAAGTGTGTCCACAATGGGATTGAATGTGCAGAACACCATCATGCACACACACACACACACACACACACCACCATGGTTTCATGAACACACCCTCAAGTATGTGTTTGTGTGTGTGTGTGTGTTATTCAGAAAACACACACTCAAGCAAACGTGCACGTGGAAAGTGTGTGCACAATGCGATCGAGTGTGCAAAACACAATCATGGACACACGTGCACTACAATGCTGTGTGTGTGTATGTGTGTGTGTGCGTGTGTGTGTGTGTGTGTGAGTACAAATCCCTCATGTGCCTCAAAAACACACTTAAGTATACAAGTATGTAAACTGGAGAAACACAAACATGCATGTAGGAAGCGTGTGCACAGTACAGTTGAACACACACGTGCACGGCGGTGTTTTGCTGTGTGTGTGTGTGTGTGTGTGTGTGTGCGTGCACGTGCAGCCGGCCGTGATGTTCTCACAGCACTCAGGCTAATTCTCGGTCTTGTAGAGCTCAGCAGAAAAAACGCTGCAGATTGCGAGCCGTTCCTTTCCTTTTGTTATTTATTGGGTGGGCAGTGAGTCGCTGCCTGCTTATTTACAGCAGATTGCTTCTCCAGATGTTTTTTAGGGGGAAGAAATCCCCCAGCAGCCCCTCCTCGCACCCCCCCTCCCCCCCACCCCCCTCCTCCCATCCCACCCCCCCATCTTCCTTTGTCCAGATGGAAGTCATTCTTTATAAGTCTCCCATAATCCTCCTCTCTCTCTCTCTCTCTCTCTCGCTCCAGCCTGGTTTTTCCACGCAGCCGGAGAGGAAACTCGAACTCCTCGCTGTCTCACTTGCTGTCATCACTTCCTCTCTGTCGCTCGTGTCGCCGCTGCTCGCCGGGCGCGTCTCTGCCACGACTTTAACCCGATGTGATGTGGGTGATTATTATGGGACTGAGCGGGACGATAACACAGATAATACAGATAATACAGATAATACAGGATCTTCATATCTGCGTCTTCAGCCGGCGCTGGCTTTGTTTTTATCCGTCCAGCAGAATGTCGATAACTTGATTCAGATCACTGAGGTCACTTTAATACTTTCTGCTAAATAATGTGACAATATATACTGTATATATAATAGGACTTAACTGATATGGGTTTTGATGGCTAATATGATGCCAGTATTTCTTCTATATATATATATATGTATATATTGTAGTGATATTTAATATCTACATTTGATGACTACATCTAAATTTGATTTTGTAAATGGTTTGTAAAAAAAAATCCCCAAAATTTCAAGTATTCAGTGAAGAATTGTATTCTCACTGGGGTGGAAAAACCTCTGAAACTGCATCTAGAGCATCATGGGACACTAAAACTCTCCACTACTTCTACTACTACTACTACTACTACTAATACTTCTACTACTACTACTACTACTTCTACTACTACTACTACTACTACTACTGCTACTACTACCCCTACTACTACTTCTACTACTACTACCACTACTACTACTTCTACTACTACTACTACCACTACTACTACTTCTACTACTACTTCTACTACTACTACTACCACTACTACTACTTCTACTACTACTACTGCTACTACTACTGCTACTACTACTACTACTACTACTACTACTACTACTACTACTTCTACTACTACTACTACTGCTACTACTACTAGTACTACTACTACTACTTCTACTTCTACTACTACTACTACTTCTACGACTACTACTACTTCTACTTCTACTACTACTTCTACTACTACTACTACTTCTACTTCTACTACTACTACTACTACTACTACTACTACTTCTACTACTAGGCTACTACTGCTACTACTACTGCTACTACTACTACTACTACTACTTCTACTTCTACTACTACTACTACTACTACTACTTCTACTACTACTACTACTACTACTAATAGTATTTGTAATCTGATCAAAACGTCTCATTAGAATCAGTTCAGGTTCAGGTCTTCCCATAGACAACCAATGTAGTATTGATCAATTCTACAATAAATATGGAATCAATCTGCATCATATCCATCATATCTGACTGGACCAGAGGTTTTTAATAAGAGGCTCATATTTCAGCCTCATATTTCAGTCTAATATAATCAAAACTGTTATGACCTGTTTCCATAAAGCTTGTCAGTCAAAGTAATCTTTCACAGTTTCGTCTTTTAGCACATCAGCCTCTGTCGGAGTTCATGACCCGGCAGGTTTGTCCGCTCTGGGGAGCCGTAGTCAACACCTTCTAATGTTCATTCTCCTGCAGTAACCGATACAAGTCCTATCATTCATTCTGAGTCCGGCTCCACTTTTCAAGAGCTCGTTTGGTCTGGTAGTGATTATCGGTCCTGAGAGTCTGGAGGCCGGCGGAGAGGCTGGGACTGATCCTGATCCTGAACGCCACACAGGTGAAAGACTGAAAACTTTTACCAAAATATTACTTTAAGATAATGAACTGCCTGCGGGAACGAAAAGCCACAACAAGTGTTAAATATAACGATGACTACTGTTTCCTTGTGTGATTTTGAAATTCTAATAACCGGTTTGTACAGAAAGTGGATCTGGGAAAAGTCATGGAAATGTTTTTAAATTTCAGATATTTCTATTATAAACTAGAAGTCAGACTGTCAAACCTCCGTAACGGTTTCTGTTTGTTTATCGTTTGTTTTCCAGGTTTGATTTTCGGACAAAATCGCACGTGAAAGCAGCGATAATTGATCGTTTAGCAGCCGACTTGGAAGTCCCGGATGCTGGACTTTCCCACCGGCACATGAACGCAGCATAATCGAAAATCATCTGAATAAAATCGTCTAATAGTGGAAATCCCAGATCCAGATCAACACCAGAATCTGATGAAGAGAGAGATCTGTCCGCCGGATTTCATCCAAATCTGTATTTAACTTTTTTTAGAATATCTTACTGACATTTTATTCAAACCAGGAAGTCAGTTGACGGCGGTTTGACTTCCCTTCACCTCCGCTCTGAATCCTCTGCTCTAGTTTTCTGGTTTTCTTCTTCGTCTTTTCTCTTTGGCGTTTCGATCCCCAAATTAAATCTCTATATCTGTTGGTTGTTTTCTCTCTGCTGCAGAGAGTTGATGCGATGTGAGAGTTTCACCCTCAGGGTCGTTGATTTCTCTGTAATATCCCCGCTGAACAAACTGATGCTGGTTCAACTCAAACCTCTCGGTTCTCTCGCTTTTGTTCATTTTTGTACTTTTTTTACTCGCTTTGTGCATTAAATTCTTCTTCTTTGCATCGCAGGCCTCAGTTTGGACCTTCTGCTTTTTCCTGATAGAGCACAGATTCGTTTTCTCTTCCTGATATTCTGTATTACTTATTATTTAGGAATTTCCGCACCTGTTGCCAGCCAGTATGTGAACTCGCTCTTTAAAGAAAGCAGACGCACCCGATTGTTCCTGAACTCTGCTTTGAACACAGTCGCAGACAGAGCGACTGTTTTAAATTGTTCCTCCCACTTTAACAAATTATAACTTTGATATTCCATTTGTGTAAAAGACCAAAAAAAAAGAAAGAAACAGCCAAAAGTTAGACGCACATAACAATCACATGAAAGAGATTTCATAATATTCCCAGAGCTTTCCTATTGTGCGCTGGAAAAACATCCACCTCTGTGAAGTCCAAGTTTCCTGTGAGATTGCTCGGAAAACAAGAACTGATTTGAAAACTAAAGTAAAAGACTAATGAGCTTTGTTCTGTGACTTTGTGTTGCCGTTTCTCTCAGTGTGGGCGAGTGGGAGGGAGGGAGGGTGGGGGGGGGGGGGGGGGGGGGGGGGGATGGAAAAAAAAAACAACAACCAAAAAAAAAAAAAAAAAAAAAGAGAAAATGGCAGATTGATGAAAAGCCAAACTGGTCCCAGGATGACACATTCCTCTCCTCTCCGCAATATTAAAAACTCCCACACGTTTCAAGAGGAGGGCAGAATTACCCTTGCCGCGATGCACTGTAAGCTCTGGTAATGAGTCATTTGTTTCATCTTGATGGATGGGTCTCCGGATGGAAGAGGACCCATCATTTAAGAAAGCTGGAGACGCGTATGAAGAGCGGCGGCGGCGTGCGAAGGACATCCTGCCGCCGCTCCGCCCGCCGGCTCAGAGCACACTGCGCTGCTTCAAACGGGCGAGCGCTCCTCTCTCTCTCTCTCTCTCTCTCTGCAGCGGGGCAGCGACAGGAAAAAATCCCAGAATACTGAGCCAAGACTTTCTTTTCTTTCTTTCTTTCAACCTGTAACACGTGCACAACACACACACACACACACACACACACACACACACACAGAGCCGTGCCATCATGTCTCTCCATCACTTTGAAGTTGCCTCTCAACATTGTCAAATAATCCAAGTTATAGCAGGAAGGCAGGTGCGTATGAATATTCAACCAATAAGATCTCAGTGTGATGCTGCTGCCAGACGGGCCGGCGGTTTGAGGTGTGTTTAGGTGTGTTTTGGTGTGTGTTTAAGTGTGTTTGGGTGTGTTGTGGTGTGTTTAAGTGTGTGTAGATGTGTTTGGGTGTGTTGTGGTGTGTTTTGGTGTGTGTTTTGGGTGTGTTTTGGTGTGTTTTGGTGTGTTGTGGTGTGTTTTGGTGTGTGTTTTGAGTGTGTTTGTGTGTGTTTAGGTGTGTTTTGGTATGTTTTGGTGTGTTTAGGTATGTTTTGGGTGTGTTTGGGTGTGTTTTGGTGTGTTTGGGTGTGTGATTTTCCTCCTCATGTGACTCAGATCTGATGTTTTCTCATCAGTGTGGAGTCGCAGTGCTTTGATTCCGATCTGGACCGCATGCGACATCATAATTTGTCAGCGTTGCCATGACAATGAGTAAATCTGACGTCTTCCACCTGAGCCAGTTGTCATCATGTAGTCGGCCTGTCTGAGCAGCGTTAGCGTGGAGGAGAACGAGACAAACTGACGACTGGACGCCTCGATTCGGTCAAAACTGGAACTGAAATGTGTTGAAATAAAAAATGATCTTGTTGCTCTGTTCAATGCTGTCAGTTCATATTATTATGGGATAGGAGTTACATGAACAGTTGGTCGTCTTGGTGGCTCATCGGTCTGAGGCACAACGTCATTTCATTCCCCTCTCCTCATCCCAGTCTGTCCTGTCTCTCTTTACTTTGATCTGTTTAATAAAGGCAAGAAATACCAGAAAATAATCTTATATAAGAACAGTCGTCCAAAAAATCAGATACGAGCAGCAGTTCAGAACGGAGCTTGAAGTTCCTGCAGGAATTTATTTCTCTCTTCTGTCTTCCTTCTGTCATGAAAAGTGGAGTCAGCAGTTGAATCTGTGGAGGAAAGTGTTCTGCTGTCCCGCTGGTTTTTATTCTCGCTGTCTGATCTGGGACAGACTCAGACCTGGGACACCAGGGGAATGGAATTAACTTCCAGGTGGGACAGAAAACCAGCAGGACTGAGAACCGCTGCTATAGAGCTGCTGAACAGGGAACAGTTCACCCAAAAAATGATTTTCCCTTCTGTGGTTGATTCATTGGATTATCAGAGGAGGCCGAGAGGCTGAAACCTACTCAGTATTTCACAAGAAAAAGGGCCAAAATTTGAGAAAAATCTGAAAAATTACAATAAAATGAATTTGCATAGTACATATATGTTTTCTTCCTATCCCATGAATAATGTCACGATCCCCCAAAACCATCTCGCGCCCCCCCCCTGTGGGCTCCCAACCCCCAGTTTGAGAACCACTGCTATAAAGGCAGGTTTTAAATGCATTTTAAGCACAAACTTCATTAAAGCAAAAGTTTCACGTTAATAAATCATGAAGTGATGAATAGTAAAATCTGAATTTCTGTATCCTGTGTGAATGCGTTTGGTTGTTGGGATGCAGGTTGGGTGCAGTTCATTAATTACATGAAGTCCCAACATAACACAGGTCCAGTGTGAATAAAGACATTAAACTAAACAGAACGGCACAACGTTCAGCGCAGGTGATTCCTACTGTATGTGAGTATTACACAAATGTGAGCCAGGCCTCGGACCGGACCGAGCGCCAGTAGATTCTCATTAACTGGAAGCTTCAAACAGCCTCCCACGGGCCGGCGGGGGGGGGGGCGGCCCGTCCGGATGAGTCTCACCGCTCGTGCCTCCTCAGGTTAATATTGCATCCATTAGAAAAGTCCCGGGAGTTCGGCTCGGCCTGCAGAGACTCCCGACGCTTCCCACGTTCGTCACATTCATCCAGCGCCTGTTAGAGCGGAGCGAGGCCAGCTGCTGCTCGGGCCGACGCGCGGACGAACGCGCCGGGCGGCCATATTGACGCCATATGTGGAGGGAAACGCCACCGCTGGTGAAGGGTGAGCTGGCCGGGGGGGGGGTTGGCTCTGTTGTTTCCTACTCAACCTGAATCGCTCTCTTTCTCTCTCTCTGTTTTTTTTTTTCCTTGCAGGGTTCAAAACATTTAAACCCCACCGCAATATCCTCGAGATCTGTAGATATTTCTGTTTACTTTTCTATTTTCCTAACTTCCATAGCTTCCTATTGGTGCAATCCATCAACAGAGACCATGTGCATATTGTATAGAAAAGAGTCCTATTCCTACATTTCAGTTTTTTTATTTGCCTTTTTTACATGCTACTTTTATATATGGCTGCTGTTATGTGAAACCTCGTAACTCCAATGTGGGTGATTTTCATGTTTTTACAAAAAAGTGTAAAAAACCTCAAACTCAGAAAGTGATGGCGGTCGATCTGAAAACCAGGAAGTTTTTCTTAGTTTGTGCCAGAAGATTTTCACCAAAAAAAACCCCAACAAACTAAATACTATTTCTAAAAGAGATCTATTGCCTAAATTTCTGATTTTAATTTCTTTTCTTTATACTATACTTTTATACTTTTGTGTTGTTTTATGTTTAATGTGAGCTAAACAGCAACCCACCAGGTCAAATTCCTTATGTGTGCGAACTCACTCAGCCAATAAAACTGATCCTGAGTCAGTTTCTGTTTCGGAGGCTGGAACTGCTTTTCTCCTGGAAACCAGCCGCTCCCCCCCCCCCCCCCCCCAAAAAAAAAAAACTACCAGCCCCTAAACTGTAAAATCATATTTAACCACAGAGGTCTGCGAGGTGACCACAACCACACACACACACACACACACACACACACACACAGTTTACACAGCACCCCCAGTTGCCGAGCATTACCATCTGCGGTTTATAGTGGAACTCTAAACATGTTCTCCTTTGCGGGGGGAAAGGCTAATTCATACTGACTGGTTTACAGCGGAGGCGACAACGCGTGGATTTGAGCACATCCAGTCAGGCATGTGGGAAGCATCCGACGGGTCCTGAGGCTGAGAGGCTGAGACGGTGCTCTGGGTTTTCCTCATGTAGTCTGCAGTGTGAGAAAATGGGAATTACAGCCTCAGTCTTACAGTGTTTGTCTGTGGACTAACTTTTATTATTTTTAACTTGTCAAGTATTTATATCTTTATTTATTCATTTAGTCACTTGTTTTTTTTTTTTTAGCCATAATAGCCTCTTGCGTTCTTATCTGTTGTGTTTTAATGTATTTTGTCATCTGTGTGTCTTGGCTGCTATGACGACTCAATTTCCCTTCTGGGATCAATAAAGTTTTCTATCTATCTATCAATTCAATTCAATTCAATTTGCTTTATTGGCATGAAAGTTTACAAACAATGTTGCCGAAGCATGAAGGTACAGAGTGTGTGTGTGTGTGCATCTGTGCATGTGTGTGTGCGTGTGTGTGAGCCAGGCTAGCACTCCATCATATAATGACTATCAATAGCCATAACTATATCCATAGCCATATCTATCTATCTATCTATCTATCTATCTATCGGTGTTTTTCTATTGCTTACATGCATTGTTTGGAACATAAGTCACTTTTTCAAAACAGTTAACACAACCTGCAAAATTAAACATTTCACTTGCAAAATGCTCTAACGCTCTCGAAATATCAAACGCATGCCGCAAAATCAAATAAGTGAATCCAAATTAGGGATGGGGTGATATATCGAAATTCAATATATCGCAATACAAAAATGTGACAATCCATACGGTGGGTCAGAAAAATGAATCGCAACATCAGCTCCGTTTTATTCTGCTTTATTCTGCTAATCACTAATGAGACTCTTGACCATCACAGTTTCACAAGCTCTCCATCCAAATTATATTATTGTCACTTTGTAATGACATTTTTAAATTGTTGTTTACGTTCTAGCAGCCAATGGCATCGCTGGAAAGGTTTGAGTCTCAGAAATAAACAGAATTCTGCACAGTCAGACTTTGTTGTCACTGAACTTTTATTGATCACATGGTATCCTGGTTGTATTGATCCTGAACCTCAGATCACGTATTGAATTGTATCACGAGATAAGCTGATCGTCCCATACCTAATCAAATTAGAAGAATTTTTTCACCAAATTAAAAGTTCTATTTATCATTTCACAAAGATGCACAAAAAAACAAACTATACTGTAAGTACCAAAATGCTCTTTTTTCTTTGGTCTCTTTCATGTTGATGCAGTATTGTAATATGGAAGTATTTGTAAATCACAGCAAGATGCTGCAATCATTTTCACTTTACTGTAAGAAACAGTTGAGTACCAACGCACAAATTATTTTTCACTTGTAAAACTACATAAAATTCTTTCAGAAAACAATTCTTTTCACAGCAGTTCATCATACACAAACTAAAGGAATTATGCTGTAAATACAGTAAATAAAGTCTTTTGCAGTAAATGTAAAATAAAACAATATACAATATAAGCAGTAATGTTGGTTTCTTGTTTGGGTTTTGCAGTTCCTTCACTGATAATCACAAATCACTCTGAATGGGACTAAAGTCACTAAATCACACCTGTGATCCACCTGACCTGCTGCAGTGAAGTGAATCTCGTCCCAAAAGGCCTAAAGATGCAGAATTTCTTTCCACTGTTTTGTGGAAAACACCCTTCTGCATTTTTCTATGACACATTTCTGTTTTTAAAAAGTTTCCCAGGGACACGAGGAGCTGGATGTCACTTCCTCCAGCTGAATGAAAACAAATCTGGTTTTATTTAGTCCAAAAATGGCAAAAATCCGATTAAGAAATATTTCGTCTCCCTTGCTGATAATATAAAACCTGCAGATGAAGCCAAAGCAGAAATCTCACTTTTTCCTGCTTGCTGAACTATTGCGGCGGCTCCGTCCCCAAGAGGAACCGTTTGGGAAATTCAGGTTTTTCCTCTTTTCAGCTGTCGGAAGTTTGAAGGAATAGTTTGAAGGAATAGTCTGGAACCAAACTAGTTGACAGGCTGAGTTAGATACTTAACGTTCATTAGCTGTTGCTTTATTGCCATCTAGGCTGAAATTAGCCTATGTAGGGTTTAAAAGTTAAAGTTTAGTAGATGTGTAAATCTTATCTTAGTAGAGATGGACTTCTCTGGTGCATATGTTTGATATTTACAGCTTATGTCATTGTTTAAATATGTAATAATGTATTTACTGATAGCCAAAAAGATCCTGGGCAATATGAGAACTACAGCAGAGACGCCATGTTGAAATGGAAAGAAATGTTACGTCTTTGGTCCAGAGCTCATTGGGAACTAAATACTACAATAATATGGTTTCTTGTATAATATTCAAGAAAGATTTGTCTGCAGCACTAATGCAGGACTAGCCTGATATTCCAACCCGGTCTCACGGCAGTTCGTGAAATAGTCACGAAATTTAATCTATTGATTCGTGTACATGGACACAATTTTTAATTTTTTTTCGTGACACTCAGAACGACTTTCAAACGAATGTATTTCAATTGGAAGTATCTTTCGTGCCTGCAGCACGTTTTTTTTTTCTGTCAGTCGGGACTCAGGAAGTAGTGTGACATTGAAATAAAACGGTGATGGATGGGCGTATACGTATTCCTTCGATGCCGACGACCGGGGTTCGATTCTCAGCGTGTTCAAAGTACATTTCAACCATAAGCCACATTTAAACGTTAAACACATTTTAACGAACGTTTTTCTTATTTAACCATGACCAAACCATTTCTCTAACCATAACACAAGTTGTTTTATTTGCCTAAGCTTACGTTTTCAAATTCGTGGTGGAGGAACGTAATTCAGGTCGTGGTGGAGGCACGTTTTTTAGGTTGTGTTCATTTCACGAAAAAAAAGTTCGTTTTTAGGGCGTGTTCATTTCACGAAAAAAATGGCAAAATTTCACGAAAAAAATGGAAAAATCGTGTCCATGTGCACGAATCAATAGATTACATTTTCATGACTATTTCACGAACTGCCGTGAGGCCGGGTTGGATATTCAGACTGAATGGCCATTTCGTTTCCACTCCATTATTCAGTCTGACATTGCCTCCATGTTAGCAGTTTTCTGTGTGGGGGGGTTTGATTTTCCCCGAACCAATCACAAGTGACCGACGTATCTGAACCAATCACTAGTGACCGACGTAACGGCCGCTCTGACGTTATTTTCAGTCACACTGATGCAGCACATATTTACTAACTTCACTAAGGATGTTGGTTGTTTTTGACAAAACCGTCTTTACAAAGACAATATGTTGGTTAAGGAAAGATTTAAACAAATATTATTTTGCCGAAACGCCAATGAGAAACTGTTGCATGAACGGTTCAAACTTTAGTCCCGCCCACAAAGGCGCTGATTGGCCCGATCGTTTTTCCAATCGAGAAATCGCCTTTGAATAGAGCAACACCAGACTCTGAATCGCTCGACCAAACCTGAAGAGTGGAGGGACGAGATTCAGGAGTCTGGAACCAGGCTAATGCAAGACAGGGGCTTATGGGAAATGTAGTCTTAATGTGGAGAAACACTAGAGCTAACAATACTACTGGTGTGAGATAGAGGACACCAATCGTCTCCAACATGCTCTCATTGGTTTACAGTCAGTAGACCAAGATACTATGATGCTGTGTAGGTATGTGTGTGTGTGTTGTGTGTGCAAGGCTGCAGGCGTGTGTGTGTGTGTGTGTGTGTGTGCGTTTAAACATAAAATACGAGGAACACTGGCAGCCCCCCCCCTGGCCTCCGGATCATGCAGGATTAAATGACGATAAAATAATAAGTGCTGGTGAGTGTTTAGTCCGTCCCGCCACATGGCCCGGCCCGGGCGGAGATATATGGATCCTCCGCTGTCAGAGCCCAAGCTTCCTGCAGCTGCGACCGCTTATGATGTCACGCAGGCCGCCGTCTATCTGCCTCCCCATCGCCGCTCTGCCGCTTACCTCAACAGGAATTACACATCTGCAGGAATGTGGCCGGATGATAATCTGACAGTTTTTGGCAGAAGGTGCAAAAATCCCCAGGATGGACGTCACTGGAACTTTCACTGGAACGTTCCCTGGAACTTTCACTGGAACTTTCACTGGAACTTTCACTGGAACTTTAACTGGAACTTTGGTGTTTGAGTGAGGGAAACAGGTCGGTATGACAATTTATGAAAAAGTTAAACACCACTGATTTGTACTAAAACTACACATGGACTTATCACTGTGCTAAAACAGTTAGGTTAAAGGTCATGATATAACCCCAAAATCTGGGTTATATCATGGACATTTTGGGGTTTTATCATGGAGGAAGAGACACAACACAAGAGACTACCAGAGCTACACAGAGATTTAAGGTTAGGTTAAGGTTTTGATGATGGTTAAATAAATGAAGACTTCCCTCCCAGTAGAAAACTAGTTGTCATGAGATGGGAATTGAAGCCGGGTCATCTGTGTTGAAGGTAAATGACTTGATGGAAAGAAATTCATACATAGGATCAACTTCACTGTTTATATTTGTCTAAGAAATTTCAAGCATTTAAGCAGAAGCCTTTAGATCAAAATGGCTTTAAGAGAATGAAAAACAGAGACCATTCAGTCTGGTAGTGTATATGTGCTTACATGCAACACCTGTAAAAGAAATCAAATGTTTTCCTGCATTAAATCTCTTACCTATTAAATCGTAGCTTTACAGCTTCACTGAACGGCGACTGACATGAAACCACAGACGCAGCTGGATCATCAGCTCAGTGTGCGGTCAGCGTTGTGGTGCCGCCGGTTCTCTTTACCGGATAAAACCTCCAGACAGAACCGCTCTATCAGAACAAGATCAGAACAAGATCTGCATGACCGTGACGTCCAAACCCCGCTCCCACCGCCGTCCCCGCCGGATTTCCACCGCTTGTTAATTAATTGTCTCTGCGCTAACATCTGCTGTCTCTCGAGCCGCAGCATGCAGCGCTGCAGCGCTACGTTTACATGAGTTCCTTACAGCAGCCGCAGTTTTAATGATGAAGCATATGGAATATAACAGAATTACATTTAGACGACGACACTGATGAGACGACGACAGGCTCACAACATTTTGCAGAAACTCAGATCAGGTTCCTCCTCCAGTAAAGGATTCTGGTCCAACAGCAGGAACTGGACGGGACATTTCCACCTGTTGGTCTCATGAAAAGGTTAGGCCTAGCTACGGCTGCGCTCACACATAGCGCTTTTTCCCCAACTGCCAGCGCGATTTTTTCATCAAAAGTAAAAGGAAGTGGCGGTAAAAGGAAGCGTTTTTTGTCGTCAGAGCGGAGCGCTTTCAAAAGTCGAGAAATGTTCAACTTTTCAGAAAAGCGGCAGGTGACGTGAACCGCTTTTTTCTCAGCCGACCAATCGTGATGTCGGAGACGCTGGCCGTTTCCCATAGCAACAACAAATACGGAGAAAGTGAAAGTGCCGGTGGAGAAATTGATCGTTGTAATCAGTGAATTTCCGTTACCGCTACACCGATCATAAAGGCAGTATGGATTATACTGGACATGTATTGGAAATATCTGGTAAGCCTTTGCTTGTTGCACAACACTGTTCTGTCTGTTAGAAGTGAACCAGCTGGTTAGTGAGCTAGCAGCTGCTCAGCTAACGTCCAGGCAACGCTTTTTCCACAAAAGAACGCTTTCCTCATGGTTCAATAAATGAAAACTTGTTGTTATGAGTTGGGAATTGAACCATCCGCCCCCCCGACCTCCACACCCTGACTGTCCACCGTCAAACTACTTCCTGTTTCTACTCCTGTCTCCGCCTCATCCTTTCTGCTGGAGAAACACATTTCTCTCACTTTTCGTACACAGAGCAACTTATTTGCATTTTAACACTAGAAAAGCAAAGCTGTTTTGAATTTTAGGATTTAAATATCTCAGCTTTCAAAATGTTGCTCCATGACGTTTCCAAGACCAACTTTCTGTGCAAACCAGTGTTTTTAGATTTTCAAAATCATGCAAGGAAATAAGGATTATAATCATATTTACCTTCTCTTAGACCCCAAAATCCACTGACAGTGTGAAGACTCATCCTCATTTTACAACATTTTGTGACACCAGGCTGGAATACAAACACCATCAGACCTGCTGCAGTCAGAAACAGAAACAGCAGAACTTCAAAGGACAGAACGGTCCGTCCAATGTTTGTCATGCTAATTTGGCTAGCACTGCATAAAATGCCGACTATGGAATATTAATGGTTAGCTTCAATGGTGACAACACAGTCTGGACATTAAGGTGTAAAGTCTGTCTCACTGTGAGAACTGAGCAGATGAGTCTGTTAGCAAACTGTCAGAACTCAACTGGAAGCTAACGTTAGCGACGAGGCTAACGTAGCTTCATCACAGACTGTACTTCTCTCTCTAGCTCTTCTAGTCAACATTAGCATGTTAGCAATCCATGGCAGCAAGGAGACAGAGAAGCTGCTTTGGTTCTTGCTGTAAAACCTTTCAGCTCAGTGACTTGCTGCGAGTCGCTTTATACAGAAGCTAGTCCGACAGGTCACAGCAAGATGGCCGCCGCTCCGACCGTCCAGGAGCGTTGATTTGAACGGGAATGACCGTTCTCTCCATTAAGCTCTTCGGCTTCAGATCAGTCCGACCTTGGAAGGTTTTCATGTCCTGGCTCTGCTGCGTCTAAATGCTGCTGGAGCGGGACGCCAGCCTCGTTTTGGCTCTGCTCTGTCTGCAGTGTTTCAGCAGTGGAGGAGGTGGAGGAAGGAGGTGGAGGAAGGAGGTGGAGGAAGGAGGAGGGGGGGCAGGTACTCCTCTACCTGCCGTTAGCAGTTAGCAGATGAAGCTGATGCCATTGGACTCGTTTCAAACCCAGTTTGTCGTGTCAGCGGTGAACGACATGCATCAAACCCCTGAGATGCAACACTGTCTCTAATTGGAGTGCTACTGCAAATGTAGTGTGTGTGTGTGTGTGTGTGTGTGTGTGTGTGAGAGAGTGAGAGAGAGAGATGGAAGTCCATGTTTCAGAGATTCAGTGTATATGTGTTCATGTCTAGCATGTGTATGTACAGTATATGTGTGTGTGTGTGTGTGTGTGTGTGTGTGTGTAAGTGGTGTGTGTGTCTACCTGTATGCATTATGTATGTATGTGTATGCATGTGAATGTGCTTGCAAGAACATATAAATGTTGCTATTTTAGGGTGAATTTCAAAAAGAAACCTCATATCTCCAACATGTCAACTTTTCAGAGGAAAATCAGCCGTGATTTTAGTTTTCAGGTTTCAGTTTGTCTAATTGGTTTTGAAAAGGTTTCATAAAGAGTTTTCTGAGCCCAGAGCAGAGCATGTCCTTCACCAAATCACCAAAATTGGAGTTACGAGGTTTTCACCCGACAGTGACTGTGTGGCCAGAAACACTGTGAGGAGAGAGCTTTCTGTTGAAAATGTGTCTGTGTGTAATTTGTGGTAAAATGTGATTATTGTAAAAGAACTTAAGAAGAAAGTTGTGATGATTCAGCAAGCGATTGTGGTAAAATTGCAGTGATTTGAAAAATATTGTCCTTATTTATTTGACAATGTGAAGGTGAAAACTGGAACTGGAAATAGAGAAAAGATTTTGTTCCGTTTTGAAAAAAAATCTTCTGGTCCAACAAATTCCAGGAGGCGAGGTGTGTCGGAGCGGGACGATGATCATGTAAAACAAATCAATCACATCTTAATCTATAGCTGTACATTTCCAGGAACATTTGAACAGATCAGAGAGTTTGAGTTTGTTTTGCAGCGGAGCGACTCGTCCTGCAGATCGCCTGCGGAGGAACAACAACAAGGGGAAGGAAGAGGGAAGAGATTCTTCCGCCCACCTTAACTGGCAACAAGGCTTGGCCCAGATCCCTGTGTGTGTGTGTGTGTGTGTGTGTTGTGTGTATCGTGTGTGTGTGTGTGTGTGTGTGTGTGTGTGGGGATGCGGTGGGTGGGAGCGCTTCCTGTGGCCAGTTTATGTTTGCCCCGTTTCCCTCCAGCGAACATTGGATGTAACAAAACCAGAGGACAAAATAAGTCCATTACTTTTTAAAGACGTGTCCTAAGTGGAGACAGTGATGCGCGCTGACAGCGCCTGCTAATTGGAGTAAATTAATTTACCTCGGGCGCCGTTGTTCGCACAAAGCGCCGCTCGCCGCGTGAATAAGTGATGATCGGCAGCGCCCGTATAAGCCCCGACTTTTTAAATCATTTAACGGCGCAATCTGCTAATTAGCAGGGAGAAAAGCCGGCTTTCAGCCACAATTAAGATAGGCCTCTGTCAGTCAGGGGAGAGAGAGAGAGAGAGGGGGAGAGAGAGAGGAGGAGAAGGAGAAAGAGAGAGAGAGAGAGAAAGAGAGAGAGAGGCCCTTCATTTATTCATCCTCTGAGCAGATGCTGAGTGCAGTGGGGGTTTGGATGGAGAGATGCAGGGATGGAGGGAGCTGAGGGATCTGAAGGGCTTGGATGGGAAGGGGGGGTGTGCTGGGGGGAGGGGGGGGTGTTGCGGTTGGCGTGTGGTTGTAGAAGTTTTTCCTCAACCCCCCCCCCCCCCCTCCCTCCTTCCACCCCCCCCCCCCTTCCCTTTTCTTCTTCTTCTTCTTCTCTCGGAGCCTCAGAGGAAGCCGAGCGAGGAGGGCCCGCACCAAAACAAAAGCAAAACAAAAGACTTGATATGTGAGGAGGAGGAGTGATGGTACCGGAAGGTGGTAGCGCTTTGGCGTCTGGAGGCGCACGCACGCACACACACACACACACACACACATACACACACACACACACACACACACACAGAGGGTTCCTGTTTCACACGCAGAGCGCTAAACTTGTACAGCCCAAGGTCAGACAAGGCCCGCAGGTCCCCGGGTCAAAACATCCCTCCTCCCCTTCACACACACACACACACACACACACACACACACCTCAGCTGAGTGTGAATGGTACTTTTAAGTGTAAATCCCTGCGTCCCCGCTCGAATAAATGACACTCTTCTCTCTGTGGTTTCTGCAGCTTCTGACTGGGAAAAAAAAAAAGTGAAATCCTCGTCTCTCTCTGCAGATCGGATCGGATCGGACGGTAATAGTGAGTGTTTGTGTTGGAGCGGGGGCGGAGGACTTTGGCGTTCTCAGGTTTTCCCATGGTCGAATAACGCTCCCATCTGCCGCAGGCCCATGATGTCACTAATTACATACAATTATATGATTCGTACGGCTGACGGTTCGAAAGGGGAAGCAGCGTTTGTGTGAATTTCCCAGGAATGAGGTGATGTCAAGCTGACTCGGCGTCATGTGACCGACCCGGCGAGTCAGTGCTGGGAATGTGATTACTTGTGTCAGTAACAGTAGTGTAAGGGATTACAATTTCAAATTCAGTGATTACATTACAGTTATTAATCCCAGTAACGCCTTCAACCTTTTCTGTTCTCTCCTTTGACATTTTCTTTGTCCGAATCCTTGTCTCTTCAGGACCTGCAGCAGCTTTACGTCGGCTGTTTGCTAAAAAATCCAAAACAAAAGATGGAGGCTGAGGGAGAGACGCAGACTTTCAGCAGCTGGAAGTTTTCCCGTTACTTTGAATTGATCTCAGTCGAGGATCAGAGAACATTCTGGTCTGTTGTGAACTTTGTGTGGCGGCAAAACTCAAAAAGAAAAACACAACATCCAGTTTATCAAAGCATCTGATACAGAAACACAGAGATGAGAAACGAAACGCAAAGTAATGGAACGAGGAATGGAGCTAATTACTGCTGCTGTTGAGGAATTAGTAGAGTAATGGGATTACTTTTTAAATGAGGAATAAGTAAAGAGTCATTGATTACATTTTCAGAGTCCCCAACACCGGCAGCGACATCAACACACACAAAGCAACAGATTTAAACACAGAGGGCTGCGTGTGGGACGGCCGCTGTGCAAAAAAAACCAAAACATAAAAGCTGCAGTAAAACTCGATAACACCAAAAAACGGTGACAGAAACGGTAAATACGACCCGTTCCTCTGAAATGTGGATATAAATCGGCGCGTGTCGTCGTTAAGCGGGCGGCGGGCTACAGTGCGGCCGGGGCGCGGCGCTCGGTGATGGATCGCAGCGAGGGTTCACCGGATCCCCGCCCCAGCCGCCCCGTCGCTCTCGTTACGACGGCGCCGCCGCCCCGTCACGCCGGCGCCGCTCCCTCCGACCGCACAATTTATTCACGGTCAGGCCCGGGAGTCCTGCCCCGTACAGGCGGCACGTCGCATTATCGCTCCTTAGCACCTCCGACTTGGAAATTAGTATCTGGCCGAGAATAATGAATATGTTAAAACGGAGGCCCGGCGGATTTATGTCCGACACAATGCTTTGAATGTATGCATGTGAGGCTAATGTTTATGCAAAGAGGGGAAAAAAAACCTAACTTTGTTGACTGGTGTTTATTTATTAGGCTATTCCTGACTCCTGTTTCCTGGACGGTTCTCACACGCCTTGGCAGCGGCGTGGATGTCCCCCCCCCCCCCCCCCCCCCCCAACACACACACACACACACACACACACACACACACCCCTCCCACCCCCCCCTCAAAACCCCCATGCTTCCTACAGAGGCTGAAGTCTTTCACTTTGATCTGAAAGTCTTTGCAGCCTCATTGACTGTAATGAGATCTGGAGAATCCATGAGGACGGTGGGGATTTGACGCCGAGCCGAAAAACTCCGGCCTGGGAATCGGCAGCGGGCACAAACAAAATCGAAAAAAAAAGGGAGAGTGAGAGAGAGAGAGAGAGAGAGAGAGAGAGAGAGAGAGAGAGAGAGAGAGAGGGAGAGGGGGGGAAGATCTCAGATGGCTTGGCAAGCGCTTTGCCTTACCCCTCCTCCTCCTCCACCTCCTCCTCCTTGCTAGATCCGAACATTAATTTCCCCAACGTCTGAAATTCCAGGGTAGATGGGGATGAGGAAGGGGAGGGGGGGGGTGGGGGGTACGGGTGGGGGGGCGGTAGAGGGGGGGGGGGGGGATCGCTGGAGAGGACGGATTGGCACCGAGGCTGGTGGATGTTTCTCTTTGCTTGGGTCCAGAAGCGGCGTCCCCCGGCGAGGAGGCGGCGCTTCTGTAATCTCACCAGCTGACTGCCGTCCAGTCCATTAATCAGTCAGTCAAGGTCTGTGTGGCTCCGAGGCCCAGAAGACCCAGCAGGCCCAGAGACCCAGCAGGCCCAGAGACCCAGCAGGCCCAGAGACCCAGCAGGCCCAGAGACCCAGCAGACTGGGTGGCTGGCTGAGATGTCCGCCCGCTCCGGGTCAAGGAGACGGCGCCGGCGTCGCCGCCCTCACATGTGAAGAATAAAGACTCGGCCGCTTGCTGCCAAAGTGCAGCCTGAGGCCGAGTTTCATCTTCCTGCTGCCTTTCTACTGCAGCTTGTTCTGCAACATCAGAGGCATTATGGGTAAGAGAGTCCAAAGAGCCTGTAGTCACCTCCAGGTAACACTGAGCCTGTAGTCAGAGCAGCCAATCAGAAGTGATGTACCACTGAGCCTGTGGGTTTACTGCCTGATTTCTAACCATTAAATCATTTAAAAGAAATGATGAAACGTGAAGCTGCAAGTAGGATCGAATCTACATACTGTACATATACATTCTAGCTGAAAAAATTCAACCAAAAATTATATTGTAAAATTAGAACCAAGCTGATTTACTCACAAATTCACACTTTATACGATAACATGGATGTAAAGGAAACACTTTGGTTCAATTTTTTAGAACATCCATCAGCCTTAAAGTGCAGCTGGATTTCTTCTTCTTTTCTCACTGCTGCAACATTTCCATCCTCTATCAAGATTTTTTCTACACTTGGCTTCAAACACACACACACACACACACACACACGCAGGTCACCACACTCAGTTGCCTCAAGGTTTTCCTCCAGCTTCAGGTTTTACTGAACAGGAGTCAGAGAAGCGACTCGCTGTGTTTGCATGTTAAAGCTGCAACTTCGCCTCTCCTGCGACTGTGTTTTTGAAAGTTTGAAGGACTTCATTACCCAGAAATCCTGTGCGGTGACGTCAGTAAACTAAATGTCTTCTACTTAGTGTGTGGTGGAGGCGGAGGTGAAGAGGTGGATCCAGCTTCAAATTTCAAATCAGATTCCTCCAAACAGCTCGTGCAGCATAATCCAAGTGTTTTGTAGCCAAACATCTGCACTATGGGTCCAAAAATCCAATATTTACCTCATTATCTTCTATATTTGCCTAACTGACAATACTCGGGTCAGTTAATGAGGTAAATATTGGACTTTTGGACTCTCAGAGCAGTTGTTTGGCTACAAAACACTTGGATCATGCTGCACAAGCTGCACAAGCTTTGGAGCTGTAAAAAGACGACGCTTTTAACTTTATATAACTTTAATAGTTCGTTAGTAGGCTGAGGTGGAGCTACAGGGGCGAACTCGCTGTGTGTTTGGTTTTCCTACCAACTTCATGGAGTTTCCACTGACATGAGGGTGAGTAGATGATGACTGAATTTTCATTTTGGGATGAACTGTTCCTCTAAGTTTCGATTCACCGACACCTGGGCCACGTTCAAACCTTTCGAAACGTTTGCTCCCCATGATGCGAAGTGTTTTTGCAACGGCTTTTGAGGAGCGTTTGATCCCGTTCGGGGTGATCGACTACGTACAAACGCCCGTCACGCGATTGCGCAATTGGCCCGGAGAATTCTTCGAGGAGGGCGCACAGAATCGGCCTTCTTCTCAGCCGATAACAACCCGAAACAAACGCTTTGCAACGGGACGTTCGACGCACTACCTTTTCTTTTTTAAACTTCCGGCAATTGAACGCACCCCAGAATAGAGAGCCTAAGTCCCTCCCCTTCCGCTGTCCCCCATGGGAGCTTAATTCGGAAAAAATATGTACGGTAGTCAACGGCGAGAGACAAATAATTGTTTGATCCCGTTTGAATTGTGCCATGACTTACACATATGATGTTTTGTCAATTTAAAAGATAATTTTTCAAGTCAAGAAAGTCGCAGTTTGTCGTAAAACAGTAAAGTAACGTTTAGTTTTGTGTGAAACCGCTCAGTGAACTACATCTCTCGTCTCGCACGATATACGTCACCGACACCAACATGGAAGGAAACATAGGAAACACACAGGCATCGTTAACGTTAGCCCCCACTGTACTAAAACTATCCTAAACCAGTTTAAATCCATTCTTACTGTCTACCTTCCAGGTTGTGTATAATACTCCTGCTATCTGAGAGGGACTGAGCTTCAGGCTCTGGGTAGCTTGTGGAGAGAGGAAGTTATGACGTCACTTACGCCACTTTTGGGTGTGTAGTCTTTCTAATTACGTATTTTCACAGTCTTACGACAAACTGCGACTTTCTTGACTTGCAAAATTATCTTTTAAATTGACAAAACATAATATGTGTAATTCATGGCACAATTCAAAGGGGATCAAACAATTATTTGTCTCTCGCCATTGACTACTGTACATATTTTTTCCGAAATAAGGTCCCATGGTGGTCCACCGGAAGGGGAGGGGCTTAGGCTCTCTATTTAACTTGGACAAACATGGAGACAAACAGCATGTCGGTTAGCGGGATGAGACGCTCTGCTTCAGGAAGACGGCAGCATGTTTACATCACAGTCTCTCCTTGTGCAGCTTCAAACAAACATCCTCCACCCCGTGTGGATCGATGGGTGGAGGATCAGGGTTTCCACACCCACCGAGGGCACCGTCTTAAAAATATATGTACCTCCTGCACTGTAAGGCACTTTGGATAAAAGCCTCCACCAAATAATGTATACAATTGAATTTCAAGCCTTCAGTCGGCGCGAGGCGCGGCTCTCTGGCTGCAGCAGACCTGCAGTCGGTGTTAAGGTCTAATGTAACGTCCGACTGCATTAAAGTGACGTGAGGAAACACACTGATAACCTCCTGCTCCACACACCCAGCCGGCAAACCTCATTTATGCTGCTTTATCACATTAAATCTGTACAGTGTAATCACGTTAGGGCTAAAAATGAATGTAAATATTGTTGGCATTGACACTTAGCTAACTGATTGAATTAAAATAACATTCGGGTTGGCTTTGATTCCAGTGCAGAGTGCATAAATGAAGATATGCATAATCATAATACAGGAAATTCTGTGATATACAAAGTAAAATAATAGGTCAATGTTGTTTTTAGGGGATAAAATTATCAAAAATATACACCAATACAGCCTGTCCCATCACAGAGCTTTCTACTGTATATCATTTTATAGCCAGTAAATGTACTTTCAAATTAAAATCGATCAGTAGCAGGGTTTATATGAGGCATAATATTTCATTTATAAATCAAAATAACAGCCCAATCATAATAAAAATGGCTCATGTAGCCGCCTCAAACAGAACAGACTAGACTAATGCAAATTAAATGTGGATCAGTATGAACTGAGTGGAAGAAACAGTTGTTTATCTGTTCAATAGGAGAATATTATTATTATTATTATTAATATAATAATAGCCATGTAAACACTTAAAGCAGCTACTTTCTTTGGTGGGAATACATAATATATGACTTCACCTACACACAGAAAAATAAAGGTGCGAACTGGAACTGAAAGAACCTTTCAAGAACCTTTTAATTATGATATAACAAATATTAAATGCTTCTTAATTTCTTAGTTATTGGATGGTGGGTGATGGCATAAATGTGGGAAATACCCCTCCATAGTTTATATTGTGCAATTGCAAATGAGGCTGTACAAGAGCAGATAAACAGCAGAAGCAGAAATGGTTCTTCGGTGAACGTTGGTCTGGAAGGTTCTGTGTGGAACCAGCAGCGGTTCTTCCATCACTCCGAAGAACCGGTTCACCTTTATATCTCTGTTTAGTTTCCATGAAAGTCGAAAACATTCCTCCTAACATTTATTCTGTCTACATGCGTCGGTGCATGTAAACACACACACTGCTACATGTCAAACAGTAATTATTGTGACTGTGCCAGGCTGCAGAGCAGAGTTCACCCCCCCCCACCACCCCCCCCTCCCCACACACACACACACACACACACCCAGCAACACCAAATAAACTCCTCAAGTGTCAGCGCGCTGCGTCTCAAAGCCTCTGGATTTCACGCCGGTATATTCCATTTATTATTAACGAGCATGTAAATAATGAGGGGGAGCGCTCCTCAGATAACGCCGACCCCTCGGTCTCCGGCTCAATTATTGTGATTGTGTTTGCTCTTCGGGGTCCGGGCCCGTCCCGCCGAGAGGAGAGCCGGGTCTCCAGCTCCTTTCTGCAGGAGTCAAGATTTCACGCTCGGCGGCCTTCGCCACGACCTGCGAACGTCCCGGTGACCTTCGTCTTCTCTCGCTCTCTCTCTTCTGCATCTTTAGCTCGTTCTCCCTTCCTTCCTTCCTTCCTTCCTTCCTTCCTTCCTTCCTTCCTTCCTTCCTTTTCCCCCTCCATATTTTCACTTCTCTCATATTTGCAAGCAAAAGATGAACCGGCTATTTCACCCGGTCAGTTTCTTGTGGATGTGATGGCAATACCTTCCCCTGTGTGTGTGTGTGTGTGTGTGTGTGTGTGACACCTTTACTCTACGTTTGTGACAATTAAAGCGAGGGGGGGGGGGCTTAATTAAAGTAGTGTATGAGTAGGAGAGGTCATTAGCGCAGAACAGATGGGGCCTGGCTGCCACTGGAAAACCTCCTTATTGTTTACAGCTCCTCTCTTTGTTCCCCGCTTTCCAAATGAGCCGCAGCAATTTCCCTCCCAGCCGCCGCGCATTGTGTCGGTTTCCTCCAAAGCCGAGCGCCGACTTCGCGCCGGCTTTGTTATACAAAATGTTAATGCGGTTTAACATCTGCAAACACAACCATTTTGGACCTTTTTCCCCCCCCCTCCTGGCGGCGGCGGAGGGGTTATGTTAAATACCTGCAGTGATTTGATGTTATGATTACGGAAAGGGAGCGGCGGTGAGCGGGGTCGCTCTCCTCTGGGCCGGGCGCCGCCGCGCCCCGCAGCCAGACGCTCGTCTCCAAAACGCTTTAGAGGATCGCGGAGACGACGCGCGGCTTTGATGCCGCAGGATGAAACTAAAACTAAAACTAAAACGCACGCTGCAGAATTACAGCGAAGGTAAGATTTAAGAGGAGAGGTCGTCGCTGTAGCCAATCTGCCCTCTTCCTCCTCTCTTCCTCTGACTAGTAGCTGGTTTTCTGCTTCATCTGGACGTGCCCCCCCTCCGCCCCCCCGCCCCCCCGCCTCCCAGTCTCTCAGCATTACCCTCCTCCTCCTACAGTCTTCCCTTCGACATCCATCTTTAATGTAAAAACCACCGATAGAACAATGGCTCGTCCCCCGGCGAGGGCCCTGCTCGCTAATAATTAGCCGGGGGTCATCATTTTTTGATAAAGCCAAGCGAGCGAGAGATGGAAAATAAAGAGAGAGGGAGAGAGAGATGAGAAAGGGAGCGAGAGAGAGGGACAGCTTTCATTTGCATAGAGGAGCTACATGGAAATGTAGCCTTCCTACAAGCGCAGGTCAGGCCGTCGCAGGAATTGTTCTGAGGTAATTAGCTCGAATCCCCGTCGCATCGTCTGAAATATTGAACATCGCGGGGCCGAGGAGGAGCTGGAGAGTGCGCTGTATGCAAATGGGCGGCTGGCGCCGGAGCAGAGAGCGGTAAATCCCTCCCCAGCACCGCCGAGCGAGACGCTTTTTATGGAGTTCTGCGGGCTGGACGAGGAGCGAGGGTTTGTTTGTTTGCGGTGAGGTGAGCGGAGCCTCCACAGGCCAAACAGTGTTGTGATGGAGAGTGAAAGAGTTGAAGCCCCAGGGCTGCACCCCCCCCCTCCTCCTCCTCCTCCTCCCCCCCCCCCCCCCTCCTTCAGCCCTCAATCACTCCCCCCGTTTTCCAAGATCCGAGCTGAATGTGAATCAGATTGTTGGAGGATTGTTCAACTTTGGTACAACTGTACAGCTCCAGAAACAGACACAACTTGTTTCAAAATGAGGCCAGAAAAGTGAAGACAGATGCGGACAAGTGTTTGACATGCAGCCTGTAATATGAAACACTCAACACTCAATGTTAAAGGAGTCATACATCCACATAGTTAATACAGCAGCTCTCAGTTTTCCTGTTAGATTTCTGTTTAAATCGTCTGCTGCTCACCTATCATCAGATTTACAGGACAATGTTATTTTCACCTCAAAATGGGAATAATAACTTGCATGATAAATGTATTTCATGGATTTCATTCGAATGTGCTATACATGCATCTGGGGAAAAAATGATGATGCATGATGTTGACTGCTCAATATTTACGAAACGCTGATAATTACCACTAAAATGTGTCTATTTTGTGAGTAAAGGGATAATAGATAGCTAATAATTTCAATAATAATGAATAATAATTCATAGTGAGTTTTGCTTTAATGCCAGGAAACATTTCGTCAAATGCGGTGCCTCGTTTTTTCAAGCGGTCAGTATCTCATTCTGACCCGAAACTCTTCATTTATTAAGCTGCGACTGTAAACAGCTGAAGGCGATATCGACCAGCGGTCGATAATCCTGCAGCGGCGGTCTCCCAGGGTCGAGCCTCACATTACCGCAACATCAACATAAACAGCACTTTGCTTCGGATCAAGATGGAGTTTGAAGCAGACGGTCCTCTCGGCATCGCGGCGCCGCGGAGAACCGGCGAGGCCGCCGATAAATAGTCGATGCGTTCGTCCCGGGACGATCGTTCACCCCGGACGATCGCTCGCCCCTCCGACCGTCCGGCCAGATCCGCCTTTAATGGAGAAAAAGACAGAGATCCACGGGAAATCCCGCCGGGCGCTTCTTCCTCGACTTCACCTGAAGTGTGGAGGAGATTTTGGATTTGGGGTTGAATTTTTTATGTTGTTTTTGCTTTGCCGTACTTTGTGGTCTCCCATGGCGCCCGGGTGATTTCTGCAAAACAAAGAAAGGGGTGAATGTTGAGGAGCGCTGGCTTGCAGGTACTGCGATGAAACTGTAAATGATGCCCTGCATGTTGCATGGAAATGCCTCTGACAGGCTAAACACGGTCTGCATATGTACACACACACACACACGCACACACACACACACACACACACACACAAGGCTTCATCCTTTCTATCGCAAACAGTCACTTCATATTAAAAAGTACCTAATAACTCCCAGATAGGTATTTTATTAAATTAAAAATGGTCGGGGCTCCATATACAAACTTCTCAATATGCTTTGTGCGGTTTTGTGCCGTAACCCATGAATTATGCAATGAATATTAATTTATAGATGGACGTGAGATATAAGCAAGGGAGCAGTGTGGCAAAACAAATTATTTGGAGGCAGCGATTACGGCGCGCAACTCCCCGGAGTGAGCGAGATAATATTAAAGTAATCTACGTGCCGAGGTAAACACGCTCCCCATCGAGGATGATAGACATCTAAATTAGTCCAACAAGACGAACAGCGTTTTGTCTCCGACTCGCCCGCCGCCGCCGCCGCAGCGAGCTGTCAGGCCGCCGCGCGGTCAGGACGCCGCTACTGTACACGCTGCAGCTCACATAATGAAGCTGTTTCCATAAAGCGTTCAGTTTCTGTCAGTTTCAGGAAGGAGGAAGGAGACAGAGCAGCAGGTGAAGACAAACATTTATCAGCCACAGATCTTTAAAGGGGCATTATTATAAGAATTCAAATTTTCCTGTATTTTATCAAACATGTTTAATGAGGAAATTGTTAAATTGTGATTTTGTTTGATGGTTAAATTTAAAATTATTGCATTTTCAAAACTCCATCTTTTTCCCAGTCAGTTTCAATCTAACTCCAGGAAACGCATCACAGCTGGACTCGCTCCTGATTGGCTCTCCTCATTTAAAGAATGACTGAAATCCGTCCAATCAGGGTCCAGTTCGCAGCATCTGAACTGGAAAGCCTCCACAAAGCAGGTTTACCTCATTTGAATTAGAGGAGCCGCCGCCGTCGGCCAATCAGGAGCCAGTATTGTGACGACTCGGTCTTCACATTCATTCAGTTTAACTTTGAACTGAACTACATTTATCTGCAGAACATCATGAGGAACTTTATTCTGATCTGAGACAGAGGAGAGCTGAGAACAAAACCATGAAAACTGAATAAAATGGAACTTCTTGCCTTTTTAAAATTTTTCTGAATCTATTTTTACGAGCTCATGATTCATCCGGTTGCTGATTGGTTCGATTCAAAGCTTAAAACTCTTTTTATCTGGACTTTCTTAAACATCTATGGAGAAAATGAATGGGAAATGTACTTTACTTTTACATTTATTTAACTTTGAACTAAACTACATTTATCTGCAGAACATCATGAAGAGATTTGGAAACTGAATCATGACAACTGAGTAATATGGGATCTTTAAAAACAAGGGAAAGGTTTAATGGAGCTATATGGGTCATCACCACATTAATTCTGGAATTTATAAAGCAACGTGGATTATGGGAAATGTAGTCCTAAGTTTGACAAATACATTTAAGGTCAAATGGCAGCTCTGCTAACAGTCTGTACAGCTGTGAAACACACATGTACATATTGTACATAAGCATATGTACATGTATACACACACACACAAACACGTACAGTAACTCTGAAACACACACTTGCCCTCATGAACACACACCTACACACACAGCTGTACATTAACTTTGAAATATACATACACACACACACACACACAGTTGTAAGTTCACTTTGAAACACCTAAACTCTCTCACACACACAAACACACACAAGTTTTTACTTAGAGACACACACATGCCCACATGATCGCATATGTACACATGCACATTTGTATGTTTACCTTGACACACACACACACACACACACTAAGACACACTGTTGTAAATTTGACACACATACCCACATGAAAACCTACAAACACACACACTAAAACACACACACACAGCTGTAAGTTTACTTTGAAATAATGCCCCCGTGAACACATATGTACTCTCCCTCTCTCTCTCTCTCTCTCTCTCTCTCTCACACACACACACACACACACACACACACACACGCCCCCTCGTGCAGTGCAGCAGTGTGTGTTGTCTCCCAGCGGGCCGGCCCTGCTGCTGCCTCGGTGTGGGAGTGGGACTCAGATCCTCCGAGACCAACCGGATGTGGAGGAAGTGTTTCAGCGCTCCATCTGGGCCGACATGAACCTGACACGAGTTCGAACCCCTGACACCCCCAACCCCCCCCCTCCCTCCCTCCCTCCCCCTCCTCCCGGACGCCATGGCAACCAACGAGTCATTCTGTACGGGGCTTCAAATCCAAACCATATGAACGGCGATTAATACGGCCGTTTAAAGAGAGAGAGGGAGAGAGGTAGGAGAGGAATTAATAGGAAGCAGATGGCGGAGTGGAACCGATGTGAAGCACCTCTCCCATCAGAGGTCAGGCCTTCTCCGCTTTCTCGCTGTTTTCTCCGTCTTTTTCTGAAAAACAAGTGCTACCGACAACTGGGCAGCAAAAACCTCCGACCGTTCCAATATAACTTTCCTAAAAGATCGTGTTTCGATATCGGATTCGGAGACGTTTTAAATCGCCAAGTGCTGCGGAGCTGAAACTCGCCCGCTCTGTTTCACACGGCCCTCGCTTCAGAAGTAAACGTCACGTTCATTTTCTCCATAGAGGTTTAAGAAAGTCCAGATATATAAAGAGTTTTAAAGCTTTGAATCGAACCAATCAGCTACCAGATGAATCACAAGCTTATAACGATAGATTCAGAAGAAAATAGAGATGAAAATTGAAATAAAAAAGGCAAGACTGTGTACATAATGTTATTTAAAGGTTCCACATTATTCACTTTTCATGACTGTTTTCAATTTTTTCCCTCTTCTTCATGATGTTCTGCAGATAAATGTAGTTCAGTTCAAAGTTGAATTGAATGAGTTAAACTGAATGAATGTGAAGACCGAGTCGTCACAATACTGGCTCCTGATTGGCCGACGGCGGCGGCTCCTCTTAATTCAAATGAGGTAAACCCGCTGAGTTCAAATGCCGCAAACTGGACCCTGATTGGACGGATTTCAGTCATACTTTTTAGTGAGGGAGCCAATCAGGAGCGAGTCCAGCTGTGATGCGTTGTTGTTAAGTTGACTTTGAAATTCACACACAAACACACACACACAGTTGTAAGTTTACTTTGAAACACATGCACACGCCCACATGAACACACACACACACACACAAAGACAGCTGTATGTTTACTTTGATTAACATAGAACATACATGGGTAATGTTTCCATGGTAACAGCGGCCTCTCTGATTGGTGGGAACTCACTAAGGCTTGTGGGTAGTGTAGTATTTAACAAACAACTCAAAGGAATCAGACTGGCTGATACAGGAACACACACGGTGTTTCAGTCTGACGGCTCATGGTAAGTCGACCTCACTCTGTTAAAACCTTACGGATTAGAATCAAATTCCTTATGGAAAAAATGAAAAGGAAATTTCCATCCGGATCCCAACATTTCAGCTCTATAAATGTGCAGGAATGTGGATGCAGACGCACGCAGCGCTGACCGTTATCAGCAGGAGAAACGACCGGACAGTAATTGCACTCGGAGACTAAACTGAAGCCGATTCCAGTTGTGACGGTGAATATTTTCCACCTTTCCCACACCTTGCCGCAGTGGAAGCGGGTTAAACCGGGGGGGCGCCCGGTGCTTCCTGTGATGTGTTCACTAAATTATTGGCCTCCAGCTGCAAGCGTTATGGATTAGCATGGCCCATTCACTGTGATTTACAGCGGTAGCATAAATATATGATAGCTTTAACCCAAACCACTAAAACCCACCGTTGGAGTTTAGCTTGGCTCCCGTCCAACGCCATTCCACGTAATTAGATGTGATTGCACAATCAACCTGGACCAAATGGGTCCTGCTCGCCTGAAGCTGTATATCTCTCCGGTACAATGGCAGGCTGTCTGCGGCCGCGGCGCTCGTCCAGCGATACGCGAGACGCTTTACAGCGGAGCAGAAACATCTTCCGAGGAACAGCCGTCCGTTACGACCGAGCATCAATTACCTCGCTCTGATTTTCTGGCAGCTTATGGAAATGTTCACTTCTCAAAGTGGCCTGTGAAAAATGGAGCGCTTGGCTTCCCGTCAAGAAAACAGCGTCGCCTCTCTGCTTGTTCTCAACAAAGCCGTCACTGTGGGTCATTGTTCATCAGACCAAGGCTGTAGGAAATTAAAAAAAATATATTGGTAATTTATTACTTTGCATTGGCCTTATTCCAGTGTATTAACCTGTGTGTTGACCTATGGAAAAGTGCGTTACGACCACAATAATACTGTGACAGCGCATACTAATAAAAAGGCTGTGGAAACACAGGGGAAGTACAGTGTGTACAAATGTAATCCTTTACAGGCCACTTCACACCCTTGTAAGTGCATTATGCATTGGGGCGATTTTCATTATGTGTTTCTGCAGAATTATTATGTGCTTAAAGTGCTTAAAGTGCTGTTGTAGTACGCTATCTTGTGTTGTGTCTCTTCCTCCATGATAAAACCCCAAAATCAGTGATTCTGTGATCTGTTGCTCCGGTAGAGCAGACTGGAGAATTGTGAACAGTCTGAAAATCACTTCTAGCACATAAAGGAACGCCGACAAAGCAGATTCTGACTATATATAAAAAAATAGTCAAGCTGCTGAATTGTTTTTAAGTGAATCTCTTTCTTTATGTTTATTAAACCTTTCAGTTTGAAGTGGAACACCGAAATTCTTCCGACTGGATTTCAGGCCGCTGTTGACGCCCCACACCACACCTGACATTTCACTCTACGTGACCAAACCCCAAACTCCGCCCCCTCCACCTTGGCTCCGCCCCCTCTGCATGTCAACGCAACGTAAACACAATCTGCAAACTCTTCAGAAGACGATGGAAGAAGAAACTCGCGGCTCCAGCTGTTCTTACTGTCTATGGCTTCACCCGAGCGTTCCTACTTTATTTATTTTGTGTATTCTGTTTATTTTGTTATCAATATTTACTCTTTCCCGTTCTCAGCAGCCCTACCCAACGTTTCTAACTTATTTTTTTTCCCTAATGAGTTTGGTTTTTGTGGGAGTTTTTCCTTGTTCTGGTTCAGGGTCTAAGGTTGGGGTGGTTGTATTGTTTTCATAATGTGGGCGTTGTGAAGCCCTCTGAGACCGTCACTGTGATTAAGGGCTATACAAATAAACTTGACTTGGTTGTTTAGATATTATTTGTGAACAGTTCTCTAATTGACTCCATCATGGAGACCGAGCCGGTTGCTGGGAGATTTGTGAAGCAACTGCAAAACCTCCATAGATGGAATAAACAGTCCTGAGATCCCTGAATGAGCATGGATGATAGAAAAGTGCAAGAGAAGTGTTTCATTCTTTATTAGGATCCAGAAGAAATCCAAGAAAATAGAAACAAAATCCACTGGACTTTTTAAATCCATCAAAATGATTTTTTAAAACTTCAGACCAGAGCATATTAGAGCAAGTAGAGGAGGAAGATGGGAGAGGTGACTCTGTTCTCCGTGGTTAGAAAGCAACAACAACAACAACAACAACCACAACAACACGGACCTTTCACCTCCTTAATGGGGAAAGCTGCTATCTTTACCCGCGAGGTGAGAGCAGGGCTGAGAGTCGGGGATGTTTTTGTTCCAGGCGGCGGTCCGTCCCCTGTGTCCCGGGGTGCGAAGCCTTCGTTAGCCATGCAGATGGGGCCTTAATTAACACAGGGCCTCCCTCGAAGCTCCAGCCTGTCCGGGTGTCACCGCGGGGACGGGACAGGGTCGGGACAGGGACGGACAGGGACGGGACAGGGACGGGGAGGCTGCATGTTCCCCCTCTCATATGTGATACACAACATCCTTGATAAACTAATAAAAATGACTTTTTCTTTCCGTTTCATTCGTGATATTTAGTCGTGATGATCAGATTACACCTCAGTAATCCACCTTCCCCTTCATTATACTGTTAGTTTCTTCCACTAATCTGCAGAAGTATCTGTACAGTGGAGGGTAAACCCACCGAAAATCACTTCACTCACATTTTAGCTTCACATAAATCTTTTTTATGATGTAAATTAATAGTTAACATCAGAGTACATCATACACTGTTTGGCTTCCCATCAAGAAAACCACTGTTCAGCAGATACATATTGTAAGAATCAAAAATAATTACCGATCACATACTTCCACTGCATTAAACCTGTGTACTGAGCTATGGAAAAGTATTGTAAATCAACAGTAATACTGTTTTTGTGCATATTAATAAATAAAGGTGTAATAATACAGTGGAAGTGCAGTGTGTAGAAATGCAATTCTTTGTGCTTACATGTTGTTCTTACTCCCTTGTAAGTACATAATGTATTACTTATACTTATTATGTATGCATTAAATTAAATTCCTACTACACATCATAGTAAGTGGTTTCAAACTGATGTAAGCTACATGCAGATAGGGTCTTTTAAGGAAAAGAGGTGTAGAATAAATATTCAGAAAATATAATTGATGTTTGTTTAAATGAAGGTGGTTTAACAGATGTTTGGAGGTAATAATTTATTTCCCTTTTTATTTACCACTGCATCACCGGCTGCATGTGGAAATATAGCTGCTGTATCACCAAGCTGGAGCAAACGACAGCCATGGATCCACCGTATTCCCTATGATGTTTTTGTTTGTTTTTTTAAGTCATAACAATAATAATCATCATCAGAATCACCTTGATGTGCCGGTGTTATTAAATTTGCGTTGTTGGAATGGATTTATGGAGGTTTCCTTGGTAGCAAATTACTGTAATTTGGAGTAATTTGCTGGTTAAACTTGTTTACAACCGCATCAGTTCAATATGTATTGCAGTAATTAGCCTTAGTGATGCTTATAAGAAGCAAATGACGACAGAGAGAAGAAACGGTCACAATTAAGTCTCACCTGACTTTAAATGTGTGTGTGTCGGATACAGGAGGAGGAACTATTTTTGAGTGTTGTGAATAAAACTTTCCATCCCCAGTTAATACTCACTGACATCACTTATCCTGCAGTGAGAAACCTCGAGAGTCACTGAGTGGAAGGTTGATGGTTTGAGTCCCAGAGCCGGCTGGCGACTGAACAGGACTTGGCGGTTTGTGGCGTCAACAGGAATCGACACCTGCTGCCGCCGTGCCCTTCGGCAAGGCGCTCAGACGCACATCGCTGCAGGGAAGCTGCTGTTCGTCTGCTCACACACACACACACACACACACACACACACACACCGGAGCTACACGCTGCGGCGTTGCTGTCGAAACCGTTTGCTGCTCTGATGTGAAGCGGCGTGACGACATGTTTAGACTTCTAAATGAGCCAACATCTCAGACAAACCATCCATTTTAACCTTCCATCTGCACTTCCCTCCTTCGCTGGTAAAAATCACATCTGTAGCTCCTGTTCAGTGAGCAGACTCAAAATGGAGGGCAACAGGATGTGACAAGCGCTTTCCTCTAGCCTCTAAATGACAAAACCAAGCATGTAATTCCATCCTTATTTGTCATCTGCCCCTTCTAAATAATACACCCCAACATGCTGCTGCTGGGTCTTTGCGTTTCCAAACCCATTTCCATCACCTTTCGTGTTAACTAGTTTGCCGTGGTGCGTCCCGCTCGCGGATCTCTTAAATAAACCAAATGGGTGACAGTTTCTTGTCCCGGCGCTGCCCGGCCACGAACATCTGGACACAAACAAGTGCATCAAAACGCCACACAGCCACGCATAAAAGAGGGTGCCAACTGCCAGTGTAAATAACCAGTACAAGCACACAGGCGCCGGCGTGCGCAGCGTGACACGGCAGAGCCCTTCCCATTAAGACCCTAAAGAGCAGGACATCAAACTGGGATGGAGAAGGAGCCGCGGCGGGAGCCAGGATCATCATATTTTAATAGAACATGTGGCATCTCCTCCCCTCCACTTCTGGCCAAATTGCAATAGTGAATTCTGCCCAGCTGTCGATCTACAAATGGGGTGCAATTACCTCGCCGCCTCCGACGCCGCGAGTTCACCCCGACGCCCCCGCCTCGCCGACACCCTAATTGTGAAACAAAGTGAAGGCGAGCGCGCGGCGTCGGCCCCCGGTCAAGCCTCCGTAAGCCTGACGGCGAACATCATTGAGGACGACCGAGGCCCTTTCCTCCGCACGCCGCTGTTCTGAACGGTCGGGAAACGGGAGAGAGCGCGGCGGCGGGCGGTTTGCTTTGGAGCTGACAGCACATCACACTTACAGGGCGCTGCGTGACTGGCAGGGAGTCATTTTGGCCCCGTTTAGTTCTCAATAGCACTGAAAATAATGAAGTGGTTTCAAAAAGGCGTTTTTGATGGGGATTTGGGCAGAGCGTCTAGTGTTGACTCAGTCAGCTGCCAACTCTTTCTGTTCTTTATTTCACTGCTGCAGTTTAGATGTTGGAAAAGCTACAGTGGTACTGGAGGGAGGACGCTCTCTTCTCATAGTAATCAATGGCACATGGAGTAATATATGCATTAATGTAGTCAGGTTACACTGATACTACATGACTAGCACGGAGGGATTTTGGCCCAGTTTAGTTCTCAGTAGCAGTAAAAATAATGATCTGGCCTAAAAAGATTTCAAAAGGACGGCTTTCATAGCTGTTAGATTTCAAAGTAAAAGAGGGGCAAATATTTCCTGACATTAAAGCTGTTAAGATAAGGACTAGTTCTTATTCTGGAGTGACTGTATGAATGACTTAGTGTCCGGTACAGAGGCTTTTCAGTTGGCTGTGGGCAAATACTGTAAAATAAAATATATAACCAAGTGTGGCAGTAATAGCCTCAGTGTAAAAGGCTTGAACCAGAGAGCAGCTGAGTCAGCTTGTTGTGGTGTGGCTGTAGATCCATTCAGTAACGTTCTCAGTAAAAGTGAATAGTGTGATAAGGTGGATTTGGTTACTGTGACACAGTAAACTGTCTTGTCTTTAGCCCTAGTCTCTACTCCAAAACACTCTGAGTTGTAGCTTGAGAAGAGTCAGCTCAGTTAACCTGAACAAACTGTTAGCTAGCTAACTAGCCGGCAAACACACTGATGTTAATGTGAACATGCTAACGCTAGCTGCTGCTAGATATGTTATTTTATCCATTGAACAGAATAGGAAAGGGTTAAACCACCCCTCTCAAACGGAATGAAATATAATTCAGAATGGGACGGTTTATTCTGATTGAGGTGGTTATACGAGTCATTTTTATTCTGATTGGGCGACTATTCAGATTATTAGTGGAATAAAAGGCTCCATGTAAATTTAGCTAGTGATGTTAGCTGACCAGATACTATGGTTAGCTGACATTATCTAAACACTAAATCAATCAGATGGATCAGTGATGAAGTGATCAGTTCAGTCAGAAACAGAGACAAACTGAGACAGAGTACAGAGATCTGTTACAGAACCAAACTCTAACCTTGTAGACCTATCTCCAAAATGTCAGCTTCTCACCAGTCTTTAACCTTTTCATTAAAGGAGAGCAGGCTTTCTACTCTCCTCAGTATGTTTCAGTCCTGAGACAGCAGGAGGTCTGATCCGGTCAGACATCAGTAATACAGTCTGGTTGTTGTGGGATCTGATCCCAGACCAGCAGGGTTACATCTGGTTCCATAGTGTGTTAACACTGCACGGCTCTGGGCTCAGCGTTTAACCCTCTGACCTGCAGCCTGTTCTGTGGCTTCTGGCAAAACGGTCAGAGCAGTAAACATGGCTGTGGCAGGGTGCAGCCTGGGTCCTCTGGGTGCCTCGTCAGGCGGAAGCACCGAGCAGAGGCCTGTGGGAAGCGCCTGTTCCCTCCTGCAGTGACTGAAAACTAGGGGTTAGTATTACTTATCATAAGAGATTATTTTGATATATGACAAAAACTAACCTATGCAAACTCACGTTAAATAATCAAATTGATATTCATCGTATTAAACTACATGGTAAAACTCCCTGATTTGTTTCATTTTGTGAGAGATTTTAACTATTTGCTCCTCATCATTAATATAGACAGTCAAGGGAAGACTGCTGCTCACCCAGCTACTCTGTGTTTGTTAAAGGTGGATAATAACAGAGTTTTTGGGAACAAGAGGAGATATCTGCACACTTCAGTCTGTTGACTTCATCAGCTGTATGAGAGACACCTGTTCACATGCAGCGGAGCACAGCTGGACCGAGCGCCTGCAAATTAAAGAGGAACTCTGACCATCAATTTAGAAAGCAGAATTGTGTATCATGATAACTCTATCATTATTTTATCATGATTTGATTTTACGATAAACAATAATATTATCCTACTGAAAACCAACACCAACCAGTGCATCTTTTGCACTGAAAGTAATGAGAGAAAGAAGCACAGTAAAACCAAACTCTTTAAAATTGTAGAGCATGAAGAGCTTCTCGTCTTCTGCGATCATTTTCCGTTCTGTTGCTCAGACGAAGCGCAGAGCTTCTTCGGATATAAAGAATACATCAAAACAATGCACTGAACCCTCGCAACTACAGGAACATTAACAACCTCCCACAGTAGCTAGAAGCCATTAAAATTGTAAACACCACTTAAATTAATACACTATTATGGGGTGGGAGGGTTAACTTTTATTACACTTGCACCTCCTTGGTGCGCCCATACACAACCACAAGCCCAGAATCAATAAAAAAAGTTGTGTTATGTATGATTATTTTTGCTGGCAGTCCTGATTGCTTCCTCTGGGGGCCTGTTCACTTCAATCCAAGACTTAAAACTATTAGTATTGCCTTTGCCCTGGGTGGATTGGCCCAAATAGCATTACTTCAACTCCCTACATAAGTTACCACAGTAGCGGCGCTCCCTCAGGACTACATATTATCCAAGCAATGAGGCAGGGGCCAAAGCAGTGGTCCTTGAGCGAGAGAACAAAAGCGTGTTCGCTGCAGCAGAAAAAAGCCTTTCCCCGCTTCACTTAGCTCAGGTAAACAACCGCGCTCCATGGCATCCTAAATACCTCGGAGCCCGGCGCGCGCCTGCAGCTCAGCCCGTAATAATCTTCATCATCGCTGCCATACATTACAGCCGCCGATGCTAACGGTTATGCCTGGGAGGCGCCGTGCCCTCTCCCCCCCCCCAGCTCCCCCCCCATCCCACCCCACCCCACCCCACCCCGGCCCAAAACCCCGCTCTGCACTTTCATTTCATTTCATTTTTTTTTTTTTTTTTACTTTACTCCTTTTTTTTTTTTATTTCCCTTTGGCTGCGTCTGCTCTCTTTACAAAGCCCGGGAGCATTATCAAAACATTACAGCGCGCAGCATGTGTTTGATTAAAAAAGTGTAAAGTTACAAATTAGTTAATAAAATCATTTAGGCCGATCGCTGCAAATGGTGATAAATGTCTTCCATATGTTCCCAATAAAAAAGGCAAGTGCCATGTGCCTGTCCCCTCTGTCTTCGCCATAAACAAATAAATTAAAACAATTACCGCGGCGAGCGCCTTCCGTCTTTAATGAGTGCGCGGCCGCGTGAAATATGTGACAGGTCTCGTTTGCCCAGAATGGTGCCTGTCTCTATCGAGAGGCTGTCGGCCATCTTTCAGATAAATCTCTCCTCGCTCGCTCCCTCCAGTCAAAGTTTTCGTCCGTTTCAAACCGCCGCTCTCCTCCTCCTGCCTCCTCTCTCTCCTGGATCGTCGGCAGCTTGTCGGGAGCGAGCGTTTAGTGAAAGATTAGCTTTTATACGACCGGAGCTCTGCCGTTTACCTAGTGTGAAATGTTCTGTAGCGCAGCGGTTCTCAATGTGAGGTCGGGGGACTCCCGGGGGTCCTTACAGGGCTTCCGGGGCGTTCCAGGAGAACCTCGGCAAAATGAAAAATTGTTTAATTTCACTATAATTTAATTCACTAGAAATTATCCCAATTAGAGAGTGTGTGAGAGCGACTGTTGTAATCAGAGGCTTCAGTCTAAACTGTTATCTCTGTACAGTGGAACAACAGTTCAGCACTAAATCAAGGATCTATTTCGGGGTCCGAGGCATGAAAACACTGGAGAAGCACCTTATTTATAATTTGACATGACTAATAAATAGTACTAATTCATGCGGTATAAACACACATTAGTTCCTGCTGGACGCCCGCAGGCTGCTCTCTGCTCTCCTCCAACATGGCTGCCCAACCTGCTGTCAGCTGTGGCTCTGTAATATGACCAGAAAATTACAGCGTTTTAAGTATATGAAAATTGCATGTTCATACACACTGAGCACACATAATGAAGAGTGCATAAACAATGATTTTTTTTCACTTCAAGTTTTATTGTCCATGAGGGAAATTCAGAAGACACAATGAAAACACGACAGCAACACAGACACAAATACAAACATTTTGATCGCAATATGATTAAAAAGGAGGAATGGTGGGAGATACAATGGTTGTGCAAAGATATATTTGTGTAAAATGTGCAATATTTTTCCCATAGTGTGCAAATGAAACCGTCACTGCACCTGTTCCTCTTCTGTCTCATCTAAAGCTGCATGAAGCTTCTGTGCAAACCAGAAGCTGCTGGGAGTAATTCTCTATTTTAAAATGCCAATCAGAAATAAATACTGCTGGAATTTAGATTCTGTTGTGTCTTAAATTGTCATCTTGATTTTTTTCTTGTTGTTGTTGTTTGTTTGTGTGTTCTGAGGCTTGGTTTTGTTTTTAATAAACCCCATGGCGGTTTTATAATCTCACCTGCACAAAATTATTGATTGCATCTCTTCTTTCTGTGTCAGTGTTTTTAATCAGCGTGTCTGTTGTTGTGTTTTATCGCTGTGCAAATTAACGAAATAAAAAAAATACGAGCGTGTTAATTGGAGCAGGAATTTTTCCAGGGGATGTCCCGTCATCAGAGGGTCCTGACCCGATGTGACGGGCAGCGCCGGCGAACTCTCACCACATTACGTCCCATTATTAGATTAGGGTTCGCGGCGGCGGCGGCGGCGGCGGCGGCGGCGCGCGGCTCTGCGCTGACTGATGGTCTAATCGAAGCGGCGCTGCTGTTCGCTGAATCAGCTCTCGCAAACCATTAGTGACACGCTTTTGGCAGCCGGCGGCTCGCTGGCCCAGGTAATCATGATGTCTCTCTGCCACATCTTGAGGGCCTGGCCGCGCGGCTCGGTCATTACTCTTCATCTAAAAGGAAAGACACACGGCGAGCTAAAGACGCCCTGCCACCCAGAGAGGCAACAAAATCTGCCTGAGTGAAACAAATTGCCTCCGGGTGATTTTTTTTCCGACCTCACACACCTGGCCGACGCTCCTCAAACTTTAATGATAATTGCTCCCCACAGTGGAGGCGAGCTTTTAGAAACAGAATATCATACCTGCCTCCGCTGCAGCATTTTCTCCTTATTTTCTTGCCGTCAGCCTTTAATTGTGAGTCGGAGGAAAGCGAGTACAGATGTAGCTTTTGTTGAGTTACTGCATGGCTGCTGAACTGCTGCAGCACTTCGGCTCCAACCCCAAGAGGAACTGTTTGGAAAAATGAGGTTCTGTTCTCTTTTCAGCTGTCAGAAGTTGTAAAGAACGGTCTGCTAACTAGTTAGCTGACAGATACTCAGGTTTTATTTTAGAAAACACTAATTTAGATGTTCTGCATAGCAGCCAAACGCAGTGCTAATGCAGCATGAAGAGATACATGCATCAAGGAGGAAATGTACAATGTGTGCATGTTTCAGTTTGCAGTGACATAAGTATGCAAATGTGCATTTTTATAGGTTTGGCCTCTGTTGCATGTGTGTGTCTGTTACTTTATATTTGTGTATGATTATGTTATTTTAAGATAGTTTTTAAGGGTTTGTCTCTTCTTAAAGTTGTTTTGTTACAATGTGGCATTTTATGTCTTTCATGTCTTTTCTTTCTTTTTATTCTCTCTTTTTGAAGCGCTTTGTAAACTGTGTGTTTTTAAAAAGAAGTCGCTATATACATAAAGTTTTCCTTACTATCCATTGTCAAAAATAAACTCTTGATTTTGACACAAAATAAAAGGATCCAATATCAAGTTTATTAAGCTTAGAAGACTCAAACTCATATTGGACTGGCCTAAAAACATTCGATCACTTCTACGGGAGCTGCTTGAGACCAAAAAACTTAAAGGACTGTTTTCACTGCTATATTTTAATTTATAGATTAGATTATTAAAGGATTTCTCAACTCCTGAACAAGTGAGGCTATTTAAAATGTATAGTACACGTCCTCTAAACTGTTGTAAGGAACGCAGATATTTCAAACGTCTGAAACAGCTCTTTCCCATCAGGGTTTGCTCATAAATCACCATGGAATCACATGGTTAGCTCCCATACATCTGGACCGCTTCATAATAATAATCAGAAACATTTCCATCATGTCGTCCTTATCCCGTTTGCAGAAATGGAGACGTATTCGTAAGAGACAGACCGCTGTTTATCAGCCCAGAACCATTAGTTAGGAAACAGATGTAAGACACGAGAGAAACGTATTAATAAAACAATATGAGACGGTGGGCAGAGAGACGGATGAGTCACACAGCGCTTCATAACCTCACATCTACAGTTACCGACCTTTTTACTGGGACTGAGGGAGTTTGGGGTTCAGTAGGACAGGGGTCGCTAATGTTTTCATGTCACAAACCCCCAAAAAGACCCAAAAAAGACCCAAAAAAGACCCCAAACAGACCCACATCAGACCACAGATCCCCGGCTGCTGAGATTTAGTCCCATGGAGCCGTATGGGAAGATTTGTTTCGTACTGAAGTGTGCAAGACTACATGGAGAGATACTCGAGAGTGAAACCTACTTCTTCTTATACAATCTGTAACTGGAATCATTTCCACTGAATTAAATCAAATCATTCTCAACCTTTTTCATATCAAGGACCCTCCTTTAGTCCACATTAGGGCCACAGACCCTCATTTGATGAGATTTTGTCTCTCTGACCCAAATCTGAGAATATTTTTATTGTCAGATATGATTTTGTCCAGAATGCCATGACTGTCTGAGAGATAACAGAGAAACTACGAGCAAAACATTCTTCTACATTCTCTAATTGTGTTAACTTCTTATAATTTAAATAATGCTGAAGTTATTAATAATTCATCAGTTTGTTGGGGACCCACTAGAACCCCCTCAAGGACCCCTGGTGGTCCCCGGACCCCATGTTGAAAACCAATGAATTAAATCATAATGAAATTAAATTATTTGAAAAAATCAGGTTTTGTTTTCTCTTTTCAGCTGTCAGAAGTTGAAGGAACGCTCTGCTGACTGGTTGGTTGAGAGATAAAAGGGTTTTATCTTACAAAAATATATTTCACTGCAAAACACAATACTGCAGTGTGAATACAGGATAAATACAGGATAAATACAGGATAAATACTTCTACAGTGTTGTAATCTGATTACCAAAGGCATTCTTATACAGTCTGTAAGTGGGATCATTTCTAGTGAATTACATTATAGAGAAATTAAACTATTGTGGGTTTGGGATAGATGAGTTTTGATGGCGATATGACATCACATATTAAAGTACTTTCGATAGCGTATGTATATTTTTTATATGTGTATTTTGTATGTGATTTCTATATATTCTATGTGTTTTTTGAGTATCCTGTTTACCATGTGCAGTATATACCTGTATCTGCTTATTCACTGCAGTGAAAAGGTGAGCTTCACCCGTCCTCCACCTGTGGTGACGTCACACACCTGGCAGTGAAGCCTGCAGGACGAATGAACAGGTGGTTCTAATTTAAATTTGACCTGACGAAAACCCATCATGGATCGAAACGCTGTTATGCAATAAAGAGTTAAATCATACTTCGGTGTGCGGGTTCTATTTTTCAACAAATTAAACTATTCCCCATTTTCCATGGAACCCTCTGGAACCTCCTCCAGGACCCCCAGAACCCCCTCCAGGACCCCCAGAACCCCCTCCAGGACCCCTACCTAGCCCCTGGACTGCCCACTGGCCCAGGATGCAATTCTGCAAACCTTGGGCTTGTGAAACCTTTTCAAAACCAGTTGTACAATTTCAAAAAATCTAAAAATACATCTGTTTTTCATCCACCAACAGTCATTCTTATACATTCTCTAATTGGAACGATTTCTTCTGAATTAAATTAGAGTGAAATTAAACTCTTCCTCATTTTGCTGGGGACCCTGGAACCATCTTCCAGGACTCCTGGGTGGCCCCCGGCCCCCACTTTGAGAACCACTCGTCCAGAACTCTCATTACAAACCTTTGGACCTGCGAAACCTTTTCAAAACATCAGATATCTTACTGTAAATTAACAAACTCACTTCTTCAGTTTTCACTTCTCTCTCCCTGTAATATATTCTGCATATATGTTCATAATGCTTCCACTATTTCATACTGTAACATACTGGTATTTTTTATATGTTTCATGCATTATGTTTGTACACACTTATATTTATATAGGCAGCACATATTTCTAATTCTGTAATTTATATTTAAAGTAAGCAATCACGACTGCTAGTAACAACCATAACTCAGTTAATACATGTTCTACCCCATATTTCTAATCAATTCAGTCTACTTTGTTTAAATTGACACCAGCATATGTTTATATTACCGCTTTGTTTACATTATATTTTATTGATTTATTGTTTTTAATCTTTTTTTTTTACTGTTTTTATTGCTTATTTTCTATTTTTTTCCTGCTGTATCCTATGACTTTTGCTGCTGAACGACCCAATTCCTCTGCAGGGAATCAGTATAATTTCATCTCATCTTAAAACCAGTCATACAAATTTCAAACACACACGCATGTGAATGTAAAAATGAGTGTGTTTCTCCTCGCTCACCTCTGAAGGACTCCTCAATCAGCGGCTAAGGAGGCAAGGGGACGAGGGAAGGAAGCGCTTTACGAGGAATTGGGACAGAGCCACGGTTTTTAATGGGACCCAGGTAATGGCCCTTATACTGGGCGTGGGGGAGGAGGAGGGGGGTTGTAAAGCACAGGGGGGTGGAGGGGGGTTGGGTGGGGGGGGGGGAGGGGGGTCGCCCAGGTTTCTGTCTACTGACCTTCACACTCTCGGAGGCCGGCAGCCAGCAGCGGAGGATGGAGCGGCGGTTGGAGCGGCGGCAGCCTGGTCATCTGGACTCAGCAGATAAAAACCACCGAAGAAGCAGATGAGAGGAAATGAGCCTTTTAATTGAAGCGCTTATTAAAGGTAGCAGAGGAAGGGGGGGAAGGGGGGGAAGGGGGGGGGGGGGGGTAACATGGTCGTTCGGACGAGGTCAAGTTCACAGGAATGTGAAGAGGAAGGATTCACTCTGCTGCTTTACTGGAATCTGTGTTGAGGAAGCAGCTTCACTTCAGCTGATGGAGGATGGAGCGTTTGTCTTTCTGCTGAATGTCTAAAGGAATGAGATCAGATTTTAATGTTTATTGTGTTATGTTACTGTCATGAAATTGAATTAAACATTGCGATATATTCTCTAAGGAGTGTGATCCCATTCCTCTTGACAGCAGAAGTGCCGGTGGATTTTGGGGGTTTATGAGAAAACCAACGAGCCGTTTTTAAAAATAATTACAACTGGTCTTTCTTTGCATGATTTTGTATCTAAGAGCTCTGGTTTGTGTAGAAAGTGGGTCAAAGAAAAGTCATGGAGACATTTTGAAAGCTGAAATATTTCAATTCTAATAATCAAAACAACCTTCAACTGATGGTGGCTTGGTCTTTCTAGTGTTAAAGGATAAGGCTGGTGTTTTTTAATGCATTGCTTACCGTCAACAAATCCTATGAAAATAACAAAATCAACAATGCGTTTGCTCTCCTCTCGTTACTTTCTGACTTCCCACGTTCCCTTTTTAGCCGTCAACCTGGAAGTCATTGGCTCCAAAGCTAAAAACCTTTAAATACAGCTCACAAAGATATAGTTTACATTTTAAAAATCGCTAACTGTTACCATGAAAAGTCAGGCTGTTGTAGTTATTACCAAATCAAATTCAAATGAGAACAAATTCTTCATTACGCCGGGGACTATTTTCTGTGCTACGGAACTACTTTCCTGAGATGGAAAACGTGTTTACGGTCGGCTTATTAAGTTGTTTGAGGAAAAAGTCGTCCGGCCCGGTGCATCGTGATGATGAAATATGTTGCCCAGAGCAACAGCATGGCTCTTTGATGTGTTTTTAATAGTTTTTTTAATACAATGGAGTTGTATGGAGTTTGGGACATGGCTGCATTGGGCACCGGCTACATGGACGAGACTTGTTGGCAAAACAAATTCATTGCTGATTTTGTTATTTTCATAGGATTTGTTGACGGTAAGAAATGCATTAAAAAACACCGGCCTTATATCCTTTAACAGAAATCTGTTGTATCCTCAGTGTGCAGCAGTAGAATAAGATTTAATTCCCAGATCACGAAAATTACAAGCAATAGTAAGGAATGCAAAGTCACAACACAAACAGTGTAAATGTCTCCCATCTTTTTAATATTTTGTGAGATAAGTATAAGGTAAAATCTGTGTTTCTGTGCATTGCATGTCTGTGTGAAGCGTCTCCAACACCGGCTGAACCGGTCGAAGCTCCGGGTGTGATGTACCGGTGTGATGTCAGAGGGATTATACAGATGCAGGGGCTCGTTCTGCACCCCTACACCCCCCCCCCCCCCCCCCCTCCCCCGTCTCCCAAACACCATCAGTCTCATTCACTTGATCAGCTTCTGATACAAGATCACACACCTCAACAAGGTTCTCCCTTTGAGCTGCCTTCAAGGGCCTGCCTGTTTAAAAGAGCTGAGAGGTGCGGTGGGGGGGGGGGGCGGGGGGAGGGGGGGCACGAGGGGGGAGGGGGGGGGGGGGGGGTAGAAAGCCACCGAGAGCCACTGAGCGAGGGAGAAGAGGGAGAAGAGGGAAAGTGAAAAAGAGAGAGAAACTGCCTCTTGTCTTTTCCAGTTTAGGGAGTCCAGATGGGAAGTCATTTTTTATTCGTCTTGAGGCGGCACTTCACATCTGTTGGCCCAGATGCCTAATGAATACGGAAGCAGGGCCGTGCTGTCGCCTCATTAATACTGCACTCGCACAGGGAGCCCAGCCGGCCCGGGTGCGCCGTACCGCCGCCGCCCACCGCGGCCCGGCGCGGCGCTGGAGCAGAACCCGGCGCTGCGGCCTCCTCTGGGCCCCGCGCCGCCAGCTGGCGCCTCGCAGGAACAAAGCTGCCGCACTTTGTCGGGCCTAATGCCTCTCTGTGTTGTCACTTAAGGTCTTTATTGGTATTAATTGATACGATCGGAGCAACTTCGGCTCCCCCTTTCCCAAAACGCCAAACCCCCCCCGCGCCTCCCCCTCGCCGCCCCACCCCGACGTCTTCTTCTCTGGTGAGTCTTTGGGGCGGCTTCAAACAGGTGGGCAGGCCGGCTGGAAGGCGGCGAGCCGGCCGGACGCCGCCGCCGCCTCGCCCGACCGCCGCCGGCGACACTTTGCTGAACGACTGTCTGACATGACGGCCGCCTCCCTCGACCTTTCCTTCGCTCGCCTCCTCGCCGCTCCGGCTGCGGCGGAACACCGCGAGCCTCGTACCTGCTCCTGCTGTTGCTAGGTGACGGGGATGATTGGCAGCTGGTGGGTTTTGTGTCGGGAGCCCGCCGACTGCCAATCAGGACGCGGCAACCTCCGACGTGACGGCATTGGCAGAAACACTGTGTACACACATCTGACTAACAGACAGAGGGAAAATAAACCTTCATGAAACAACAGACACCTGAACTCTCCTCTAATGTTCCTTCATTTAAAAACACTTTGTTCGGTTCTCAGCCTGCAGAACCGAACATTTTCAGTAAAGAAAACCTTTTGGAAACAGAATTTCTCCGACCCAGATTGTCTCTGAGGCTCGTTCATTCAGTTCATTCATCAGAGAAAGTCTTCAAACTGAAATTAAAAGCATTTCAATCGACTTCCAGTTGTCAGAGAAGTTGAGCTCCGTCTCTCCTGCAGGCGGAGGGACGGAGACGCTGCGCTGACAGCAGGGAGACACCAGCCTGTGTGTGAGTGTGTGTGTGTGTGTGTGTGTGAGTGTGTGTGTGTGTGTGTGTGTGTGTGAGGAAGAGAGAGAGAAATGTGTGTCTGAGTGTCGGAGAAAGAGAGAGAGATTGTATGTGTGTATGTGTTAAAGAGAGGAATGTTATACTGAATGTGTGTGTGTGTGTGTGTGTGTGTGTGTGTGAGAGAGTGTGTGTGTGAGGAAGAGAGACAGAAATGTGTGTGTCGGTGTCGGAGAAAGAGAGAAATTGTAAGCATGCATGTGTTAGAGAGAGGAAAATCCTGAATGTGTGTGTGTGTGTGTCTGTGTGTGTGTGTGTGTGTGTACACATATAGTGTGAGCCTGCATAGACCAAAATGAATAATAATAATAATAATAATAATAACAATAACAAATTGTATTAATATAGCACTTTTCAAAACAGAAACAAAGTCCTTTAATAAGGAGTAAAAAATAAAAAACAGAAACAGAAAAGTAAAAGCGATGACAGCAGGTAAGAAATATAAAATCACAAGTAAACCATAAAAGGAGGTCAGAAACAATTAAAACAAGATAATTACAAGATCAGTTTCTTAGTTACCAAGAGAGTTGCTGTCAGTTTAAACACAGAAGAAAAGCCACACTCTGTTAATACTAATAATGTTAATAATGTTAATAATGTTAATAATGTTGTGTTGACACTGCAGACTCACTGCAGGACTGTGAGTCTTTAGCTTCTGCTTTGCATGCTGCTTTAGTGTTTCTGTGTTTTAAAAACCAGTTAACATCATCAGGCATCACAACCACCGATATGAACATAAAACAATTATATTCTCAGAAAAACATTAAAGGTCCCATATTATAGGAATTCAAATTTTACTCTATATACAAATATGATCAAAGATGTTTAATGAAGATATTGTTAAAATGTGATTTTGTTTGATGGTTAAATCAAACAAAATCACGTTATTACAAGTTATTACATTTTCAAAACTCCATCCTGTTTTCCAGTCAGTTAAAAGGAAACAGCTGGACTCGCTCCTGATTGGCTCCCTCACTAAAGAATGACTGAAATCCGTCCAATCAGGGTCCAGTTTGCAGCATCTGAACTGGAAAGCCTCCACTCAGCAGGTTTACCTCATTTGAATTAGAGGAGCGCCGCCGCTGTCGGCCAATCAGGAGCCAGTATTGTGACGACTCAGTCTTCACATTCATTCAATTCAACTTTGAACTGAACTACATTTATCTGCAGAACATCATGAAGAACTTTATTCTGATCTGAGACAGAGGAGAGCTGAAAACTGAATCATGAAAACTAAAGTCTGCGTCTCTCAGCCTCCATCTTTTGTTTTGATTTTTTAGCAAACAGCCGACATAAAGGAAGGAGGAAAAAAAACTTAGAAAATGTCCAAGGAGAGAACAGAAAAGGTTGAAGGAGGTTCCGGTTTAAGTAACGCAGTAACGGAGCGATAACTGGAATGTAATTACTGAATTTGAGATTGTAATCCCTTACACTACTTCTTACTGAAACAGCATCACATGGTGTTGAGCTCCAGATTAACGCGTTTGCTGCCCTTTTTTTTTTTTTTTTTTACGTCTCTTTTGCGTGAAGCAGTTTGTCTCCTCGGTTTGAAAAGCGACAGATAAATAAAGATCCACTTACTTCCTAATAAAGGAAAGAGAAACGTGACGGCCTCCTCCTCCTCCTCCTCCTCCTCCTCCTCCATGACAGACACACAGCAGGCTTCTCCTGGTGTTATCCTATTACTCCTCAGTCTGTGCGACCGCTCTATCACAGCTTGTACTTCACTGGCTCAGGATCGCCGGGGGAGCGGCAGTAATGAATACACTACGCATGGAATTAGGGCAGCGGCAATCAGACGATTTCACAGGTCGTTTCTCCCTCATAAGATATTGATACAGTAATTTAAAGGACACTTTCTCTCTGCTTTGTGCACAAGTGGCCTTCCCCTCCGTCCTCGCCGCCTGCCGTTGATTTCCCAAACCAGTTTGAACCGGGGGGGCGCAGGGGGGGCGGGGCCTCGCCGCGATAAATAGGGGCAGGAAATAATGTGGCTAAGCCGTCCCAGCAGGTTCGCCTCCTCACATGGGGGTCTTCAATGTCAAACGTATGGGACGTGGAGGAGGAGTGATGCAGGCTGGGTAAATGCATGAAGGAGGACAACAGCAGGGTTAGACCGATATATCAGGCCGATATTGGGCTCCTTTTATTAAATATCAGATATCATCACCTCCGATATGATTGAGGTTCCTCCTGAACACAGCTGCAGAAAAACAGGCATTGAAACATGACATTTGATTTACTTTACGCATTTTTATTTATTCATTTAATTGTTCAGTTGTGTTTTTTGTAAATTAATTCTTCATTTTAAGGCCTAATGTATCCCAGAGTTTCCCTACTATTGAATTGGTGTGTGTGTGTGTGTGTGTGTGTGTGTGTGTCTGCCTTAAAGAGCTGCTGAAAAATAATTTCATTAGTCTGGTTTCAGTGGAGAGTTTTAGTCCCATGATGCTGTAAATGTTTCAGAGGCTTTTCCATCCTGATGATAAGAGGAAACACTGAAAACTTTGCATTTGTTTTTGACACAAAAATGGTCAAATTTAAAGATACCAAATATCAGCACAAAATATTGATCATCAGCAGCTTCAGTACTAAAATATCACCATTGTATCGGCTTTCAAAAACCCATACTGGTCAAACCCTGCAAGCAGCTCTACTGCAGGTTAAATACATGAAGAAGAACTTTTACACTGGATACTACTGTACAATATATGTGTATATACTGTATGTTTCAGTGTGGTATGTGGTAACTGAAAGAGTAATGCAAATATCTGGTGATGAAGATGAAGTTTTGGAGCGAGGGAAGCTACTCAGAGAAGACAGAACATTAAACATCGGGGTTAATCGATTCCAGAATCTGTTTAGCAGCAGGATGTGCAGAGGCGTTCTGCGTTCTGGATTAAAACATGGATTAAAAAAATCTGTTGGTTAAAAATATGTTTTAGAGCATGTAGTTACTTATAAAATGACATGATATTTAACTTCGGTTTGGTTTGCTCTGGACCAAAACTGAAAACTGGATCTACTTTTTTAAAATCAGAAAATCCACAGTGAATTTATTTCACATGAACTATTCTTCAGATACAGTAAACCCCCAAAACCCATTCAACCTAATTCAAGCCTTTGCTAGTTGATACCAATGTTGAATGTAATGTCATTTTTTAGTTACCAGTCAAACAAAAAGGGTTTTCTGCACACTTAGATCCATGCAATTTACAGTATATTTATTAATCCATTATTCCATACATTAATAAATGTAAATTGCATGGATCTAAGTGTATGGAAGATGTTTTTCACTGTCAGGCAGGTGATCAGCAGACACTTTACACACTTTAACTAGAAAATAAAAACCGTTTTAAGAGCAACCTTTAAAAAAATTACATTATATGAAACATCGGTATTAACAAGCAAAGCATTTAATTAGCTCTGTTAGCTCCAGCACCCGAAGGCACACAGTTGTAATCAGAAAATAAAAACAATTTTAGAGCGAGTATTAAAAATGACATTCAACAGTGGAATTAAAAAGTCTTGAATTACTGTAAGTTGAATTCATCAATTGAAGGAAAATGAGCGGCAATGAAGAACACGTTAAAACGTTTTAATCTCCGTTTTCATAGAGAACAGTAACTTTTTAGCAGGTAGAGACTCATTTTCTTCAGCTGAGGTTAATTTGATATAAATCCACACAGCACTTCAGTTTCCTTATTCTTTATCTAAGTCGAATTCATTTTGGGGGTTTGAAATACATTTCTACTGCATCCAAAGCAGATTCAGTTTTTGGGTTTTCAGTGTGAACTGGTTAGAAACCACATCCATCCCACAACACGCGGAGTGTGATTTCTGCTGAAAAGCTCCTTCAAGCCAAAGTAAATGTGATCCAGCTCCTCTGTGACTTTTACTACCAAACCTGCTTCAGCGCATAATTCTTCTTTAACACACTGTATGACTTCCCCCAGTCTCTATACTGTACTTCCCTTTCACACAGGAGTCTGTCCAATAGTCTGCTTTTACTTAATTTTACATTAAAGCCACATTGTTTTGTGTTTCACTGAAGTCATTTGAGCTTCTGGCAGCTTCTCTCACCCACTGTAAATCAACCAATAGCTGGATTTACAAGTATCACAGTTATTTAATATTTACAGTAGATTGTTGTCGATCAATTACACTTTCATGCTTTGATTTTTTAGTCGCCAGGCTTCACTTTGGTTTCCAGACGGATTACAGATTGAGTATTTAATCTCTGCTTTGGTGACTTTCTGGTTTCAGACACAAACCGAACCCAGCCGAGTTCACACAGTGTGATTTCCAGCACTCTGCTCCGCTGAAGAGGTTGTTACCTTCGCGGTTGAGACTTTGTGAGTGGAATAACATCCTTGTGTTAGATAAATGTCTGTGTGAATTAGGGCCATCGGAGCCACAGAGCCGCACAGCGGAGAATCACTTTAATTCTCCCGGACAGGAGAGAAGAGGAGCGAGCGGCGTTCGTTAGGCTTAATTAGACTCGCATGGCGGCGGAGCGGAGGATTATCTCCGGCCTCCTCGCTCTGAAACAACAGTCAGGTGATTGAGAAGCAGGATGAATGACAGAAGCTGAGCGTCGCAGTGACATGATGCGGGTAAAGTACAGTTCAGGTCCGGACACTGAGGAGTCGGATATGAATTATACACTCTGCTCTGTGGTGAAGTGGGAGAACACTCTGATACTGTGATGAATTACCAGCAGATTATAATCCCATCAGAAGAGCAACTTTTCTTACAATATAATCATCACACAAACATCAGATTCAACTTAATAATAGAACCAGGGCTGAGATTCGAACCCAGGACCTTTAATGAGGCGACAGTGCCGCCCAGTCAGCTTAATATTTCATTAAATACATCATAAAGTATTCAACCCCCCATTTTTTATGCATTGTGTTTATTACAGTATGTGATGCTCTGCTTATAATAATTTTCATAAACACACAATGTTGTTATAAAGTGCTAAAGAAGCCTTATGAAGCCTTATGAGTGATAAGTGATAATGAGTTTCTGTTAAAGCTGCAATAAGCGATTTTTCGGACAGAAACACATTTGTAAATAACACACAGCAAAACCACTGCAATACGGAGGCCTGCGAAGGACAAATGGAAGGATAAATGCTAACAGCTAAGCTAAACTAACCTGCTGAGAAGTCTCACCGGTTACCAGTCTCACTTTGTCAAGTGAAGAGGAAGGAAGCAAGTTTACTAGGAAGCGCCACTTTTAAACAGCGAGGGAGGAGACAAGCTAGTTAAAAAAAAAAAGAAAAGCTACTGAGAGTAGAATTAGTAATTAACCTACATAAGATAACATAAGATAACATAAGATAACATAAGATAACATAACACTAAGACATAACATACTATAACATACTATAACATAACATAACATAGCATAGCATAGCATAACATAATATAGCATAGCATAGCATAGCATAGCATAACATATCATAACATAACATAGAATACCATAACATAGCATAGCATAACATAATATACTATAACATGACATAACATAACATAACATAACATAACATAACATAACATAACATAACATATAACATATAACATATCATAACATAACATAACATAACATAACATAACAACATATACCATTTAGTGGACACCTTTATCCACACTGCCTTACTGTACCATGCGTACCATTCATACATATTTTAATATGGGCGTCTCTAATGGGAATGGTGTTACCAAGTGTTACCAAAGAGTTAATTGAATTAAGTCTGGCGCTCTTTAGACTGTGACTTTATTTTCACAGTCTTTATAAAACATGTAAAAAACATGTAAACCCCGGCCGCCGCTCAGCCAGGCATCAGAAATCCCTCTCTTTGTTCTGAAGTGTGTTAGAACGATGAAATAATCCGTCAGAGAGAGTAAAAACTCTGTTCTCGGTCTGCCTCTTCGCCCCTCGTGTTCGGAGCAGGAAGTGGCGTGGCGAGCCTCTAATGGAGCATCACATCCTCCGCCGCCGCCGCACCGCCCGTCACCCAGCAAACATCACCGGCTTCCTGACTCATCCATTTTTTCTCTCTTACATTTGACATTTGTTTCCATCATCCTGTGCCAAGATACATACTCATACTTGGAGATGGAGTTCAAGTTTTCAAATCCCCTGATGTCTTGGTGGGAGGAGAGACCCCCCCCAACACACACACACACACACACACACACAGCCAGGGGATGATGGTTTTGTCATCTGTGTGAACCCAGGAAAGGCAGCGCTGTCCAGAGAGGCCATAACTCATTCAGACTCCTCACTTCGCTGGGTCTCTCAGGTCGGCAGCGGTTACACTGCACATCTGATCTCACACACACACACACACACATACACACACACACACACACACATCACACACACTCACACACTCTCTCTCTACCTGGGGGACGGCACATAAAAACAGCTTGGCTGGATCCACAGAAAGAAAGAGCAGTGATACATCGTCCTTCCCTCTTGATTTATTATCCTGCAAATCAAAGATAGTGTAACCACTCCTGAGTCAAGATAGGAAACAGCTGAAAGATAAGTTGGAGAAGGGGTGTCGCGTTTCAGCTCACCCAGCGCTTCAGAAACAATCTAAAACATATTCCTCTGACTCACTGCTAGCTCTGGTGTCACATGGATTTTAAAGAAGAGATGATGGCAGTCTTTTCTCAATATGTTTTAATGCGTTGAGTAAAAGTTTTGTTTGCTTCGAGACTAGGTGCGTGTGGAGATATGATATAAGGTCATAAACTTAGCATAACTGTGGGTCTGATTAGCAGTGTGAAGCAGTTTTATCAACATGGTGGTTTTGGGGTAAAATGCGCCACAAGCCCTGGGGCAAGTTGAGCCAAAAGAACAACTTTTTAAGTCTTACTTCTAAAACTGTATTAGCTACAGAAACTGTTTTGATTTCCATAGATGCCAAACAACCTTAAGTATACATAGCAATTACTGTTTGAAATGAATACAAGTACAAAATATAAAAAGTGTCTCATTTTACCAGTGGTGGAAAGAGTACCAGAACGTCCTGCTCCAGTAGAAGTAGGCCTACTGTTACTTTACAGATTTTTTTTACTTCAATAGAAGTAAAAATATTGGTGTAAAAATCGAATTCAGTAAAAGTAAAAAGTGTCTCATTTAACATAAGAGAACGTTGTTAGCTGTGATCTTTTCCATGTGATTCTAAAAGGAGAGAGGTCAGAGTTCAAACTAGATTCTTTTCACTGGAAACATTAGAAATGACAAAATAAAGACTTTAAATAATACTCAAAAAAGTACAAATACACAAAAAAGCGACTAATTTACAGTAACGTGAGTAAATGTAATTAGTTACTTCCACCGTTGCTTTTGACCCCGTCCTCCCCTACTTCCAGTGCGTTGCTGGTTCAGTCCCAGTGGAGCAGCAGAGCAGCAGACTGGGATCCGGCTCCGCTCAGACCCTCCTGCCTGCGATTCCTCTGCCTGAAGGTAACCACCATCATCACGGCAATAATCATAACAGCAGCAAATGTCAAGGAAACATTAGCTCATTACATGGCTGTCAAAACACCGGGCCGCTCAGAGGGGGCCGGCTTTAATTCACTGTCAGCTCAGGGCGGAAAGGAAAAAGGAACAGCGGCGTTACAGAAGGTCGACTGCGGCGAATACAAATGTTGCGTGTGAAAGTGCGTTTACAGTTCTCAAAATACCACAGCGTCCGACTCACGAGCTCCCGCTGGCTCCTGGAGGGTTCCACATCGTTCCTTACTGAGTTTATTTCTACAACATGTCAGCTGCTTTTACAGAGTTTATTTAAAGATTTTTACAAATCACGTTTTAAGTCATAATTCATGACATTTTCATATAAATAAATGTCCCTTTTACTACTCTATATTGAACGGCTTATTTCACTACAGTACATGAGTTGGAGAAATTGTCGTTATAAATGGTGGGATAACGAAACCTCGCGGAGCCAAAGGCAGCTCTGATTGGCTCTGAAACAGGATTCTCCCACAAGCCCCCCGAAACGGCACTTCTGGTTTGAGCTACGGTGGCCCTGAAGTGCAAAAACACAACAGCATTTCACAGCGTTTTGTGACATGCTGTTGTGTTTTGCACTTCAGCATTTGTGGTTAACCTTTAACCAAAGTTGTTTAGCTGCTTAAACTTAAAGCTCTATGTGATATCTCGTCCCGTCAGCAGCTCCTCTGGTCAGAATTCACAATGTTGATTTTACCGCCGTCGCACTTTAATGACATCACACAACACAGCAGCGTGAGTTTATTGATCAGTAAACTCTCCGGACACTGCAGGCTGCTGGGATCAAACTGTTTGGACACAGAAACTCTCACAACACTGTGAGATGCTCGGGATAAACCGCGCTGTCTCCTGTTAGCTAACGCTAATGCTAACTACCGTGGCTGTAACCCGGAAGTTATGTAAATTTTGGAGCTTGGAGGGTGGTGTGTGTGTGCTGGAGGGTGGAGGGTGGAGTGTGTGTTGGAGGTGGAGTGTGTGTTGGAGGTGGAGTGTGTGTTGGAGGGTGGTGTGTGTGTGTGTTGGAGGGTGGTGTGTGTATTGGAGGGTGGTGTGTGTGTTGGAGGATGGTGTGTGTGTTGAAGGGTGGTGTGTGTGTGTGTGTGTGTGTGTGTGTGTGTTGGGTGGTGTGTGTGTGTGTGTGTGTGTTGGGTGGTGTGTGTGTGTGTGTGTGTGTTGGGTGGTGTGTGTGTGTGTGTGTGTGTGTGTGTGTGTGTGTGTGTGTGTGTGTGTGTTGGGTGGTGTGTGTGTGTGTGTGTGTGTGTGTGTTGGGTGGTGTGTGTGTGTGTTGGGGGGTGTGTGTGTGTGTGTGTGTTGGGTGGTGTGTGTGTGTGTGTGTGTGTGTTGGGTGGTGTGTGTGTGTGTGTGTGTGTGTGTGTTGGGTGGTGTGTGTGTGTGTGTGTGTGTGTGTGTGTTGGGTGGTGTGTGTGTGTGTGTTGGGTGGTGTGTGTGTGTGTGTGTGTGTGTGTGTGTGTGTTGGGTGGTGTGTGTGTGTGTGTGTGTGTGTGTGTGTTGGGTGGTGTGTGTGTGTGTTGGGTGGTGTGTGTGTGTGTGTGTGTGTGTGTGTGTGTTGGGTGGTGTGTGTGTGTGTTGGGTGGTGTGTGTGTGTGTGTGTGTGTGTGTGTGTTGGGTGGTGTGTGTGTGTGTGTGTGTGTGTGTTGGGTGGTGTGTGTGTGTGTGTGTGTGTGTGTGTGTGTTGGGTGGTGTGTGTGTGTGTTGGGTGGTGTGTGTGTGTGTGTGTGTGTGTGTGTGTTGGGTGGAGCGGGTGCCAGCTGCTCGGCGGTGGTGTTCTCTGGATGCGGCTCGGCGGAGGAAAGGTCACCTCAGCTGAAGACGGAGCGGCGGCGGCCGGACAGGTGGCTCTGCCTGCTGGGCCAGCTGTTTTTTTGTCCTCTTTAGCTTCCCGTAGTTGTAGTGTATCTTGACATGAGGCGACCCCGGCAGGAGGCGGCCTGTCTGATCCTCGGCTCTGAACACATGTTCCACAACCAGCCAGAAACGGCCTTTTTTTTTATCATTAAACTTTTTTGAAAACACTCGGGTTTCTGCACTTTTTTTATCAAAGCGTTTGGTGGGAGAAGACGGAGAGTTTGGAGTACAATGGGATTCATTTAGATCTTATATGTTTGCTTATTTTCACTATATATGGATGTATACAGCTGTATGTAGGTGGCACATTTAATACAACAGTGTAACCCGAAGTGCTTAATAAACACGGTTAAAACAGTTTAGGATTATGAAAAAAAACGATAACTGAAACAAAATAAAAATAAAAACAAACAAAAAAAAAGACCAAAAAATATTTAAAAGCGGTAGTAAAATGGTGCGTTTTAAGTTTTCTCTTAAAAACCTGCTGAATTATGTCATATCTATCTATCTATCTATCTCTCTATCTATCTCTCTATCTATCTATCTCTCTATCTATAAAAATACATATTTCTCAATTACATTCCACTTGCATTTGATTTGAAATGATTTCCCTTTTCATTCTTCATTGCTCTCCTCTGTGATAAATATTTACAGCATTACAGCATCTCAGCCTCTACTACTGCAGTACTACTACAGTACTCCTGCAGTATTACCACAGTACTACTACAGTACTCCTGCAGTACTACCACAGTATTACTACAGTACTCCTGCAGTATTACCACAGTACTACCACAGTACTACTACAGTACTCCTGCAGTATTACCACAGTACTACCACAGTACTACTACAGTACTCCTGCAGTATTACCACAGTACTACCACAGTACTACTACAGTACTCCTGCAGTACTACCACAGTACTACAGACTGCATGGGGGATCGCAGCCCATCAGAGGTTTGGCAGATGAGAGTGTGGAGGCAGCTGTGTGTGCGGCTGCAGTCAGACTGTCTGTCTGTCTGTCGCTCTGTCTGTCTGTCTGTCTGTCTGTCTGTCTGTCTGTCTGTCTGTCTGTCGGTCTGTCTGTCGGTCTGTCTGTCGGTCTGTCTGTCTGTCTGTCTGTCGCTCTGTCGCTCTGTCTGTCTGTCTGTCGGTCTGTCTGTCGGTCTGTCTGTCTGTCTGTCTGTCGGTCTGTCTGTCTGTCTGTCTGTCGGTCTGTCTGTCGGTCTGTCTGTCTGTCTGTCTGTCTGTCTGTCTGTCGGTCTGTCTGTCTGTCTGTCTGTCTGTCTGTCTGTCGCTCTGTCTGTCTGTCTGTCTGTCTGTCGGTCTGTCTGTCGGTCTGTCTGTCATCGCTGGGATTTGAGAAACCACCCTGAGCATTTTACTTCCTCTTTGGTGCGATTGTGCGCCGGTTCCCCCGGGAGCCGCAGACACAGAGCGGAGGCTAATTTCATGTAATAACAAAGTAGAGAGAGCGAGCGCGGCGGCTTATTGCCAGATCTGAAAACATGTTGTTTAATTTGAAGTGCCTTCAGGTTCAGACAGACAGAGACAAAGGAAAGTTAAGAAAAACAGTGTTTTCATTATTCATTTGTCATACATGTCAGGATTACTTATTTATTCTACATGCACCCCCGCTATCATTTATTGATGAAACACGTGCCAACCAAAGGGGGGGTGGGGGGTGGGGGGGGAGGAGGGGGGGGGGGGGGGGGGGGGGTCGAGGTCGTCCTGCTGTCTGGCTGCATCTCTCCTCTCTTCAGATGGACGCTGCTCAGCTCATCACAGGGAGATGAAGACAGATCTGATTTTTTATGGGGTTTTTTTGTCTGTAAATACTGTTTATTACAACCATCTACAACACAGTGACAACTGCAGCTGGGACTTGATCAATAGGGTCAATATCGTTCTTTTATTAGATATCAGTTATCATCACCTCTGATGTGATGCAGGTTCCTCCTGAACACAGCTGCAGAGAAACAGGCTGGAAAAACCTGCAGTGACATTTTGATTTTCTGTACACATTTTATTCACTCATATAATTGTTCAATAATGTTTTTTTGAAAATGTATTCTTCATTTAAAGGCAGTAATGTCTCCCAGGGTTTCTGTACCATTGACTAGGTGTGGTGTGTCACTCTGCTCAGAGGCTTTTCCACAAAAAAATCCGGAGGAAAACACGGAATACTTCAAATTTTTTGGTATGAAAATGAAAAAATAAAAGATATCAGACAAAATATCGACTATCTGTGACTTCAGTCTAAAAATATCAGTATCAGCCATACTAGTTATTCCAAGAACTCTCAACATTGTATTTCTCCACACTATGAGCTATGAACGTTACTATACACAATATTAACATAAAACAAACTAATTGATCACCAGGGTCCTCATTTATTCATCTGTTCATTGCAAAGGATCAATAAGATGATTTTATCAGTTTAACCTACTGGATAATGATAAAAAAATGGTTTTGGATTTTGATTTAATGCAGAAAGTCAGAGAGAAACTTCTGATTGACAGCAACATACAGTATCTATATTAAATATATTATAATTTTTTCAATAATCTAGAAATATATGCAAGACTATAACCTTGAGCATTAAAAACAAAAGCTAAAAGACAAGGTGACATGATAACAAATGCAATACTGCAGTATCATATGCATTATAATCATGTGTATAATCATGTGAATCGATTTTTTTGCTGGTAATGAAATGCGTTTCACATAATCCTCTCTGCACAAAAATTATAATTGCCACTGTGATTTAAAAATTAAACATCAGCTGCTGCAAAATCCTGACAAAGAGTTGATAATCCTTGATAGTGACCCGCCCCGGCCTGTCAGGATGTTTTATTCTATAAAACAAACTTATTATTATATACTCTCTAGATGTTTTTATGCCTCCTGTCCCAAATGTACGTACAGATTGGATTATTAGTTAATATTTTCTGCAGCTTCTGCCTGGAATCTGCTCCTGAACAACTTCAAACTGAACAAGTTGATTTCGCTAAACGCTATTAACTCCAAAATTAAAGAATTGGAGGATAATTCACTGGAATGTCACCGTTTCTAATTAACACATTTCTCAACTGTGTAGCAGACTATTCTTCTTCTTAAATGTTTGTTTATTCTGTATTTTGCCTCCTATGTGTTTATTGTAGTCTGTTCTGTTATTTGTTTTTATTCATCTGTCTGAAACATTTGTTTTTATCTGTGCTGCTGCTGATCTCAGCCTGGTCTCCCTTGAAAAAGAGGTTTTTTTAATCTCAGTGGGACGTCCTGGTTAAATAAATGTAATTCTGGATGATGGGATGCAGGTTGGTGACCGTTGAGGAACGATGAAACTTGACCGACTGGACTTGATTCCCCCGGCGGCCATTTTCCCCGGCGGTGTTCCCGACAGGCCGAGCGGGAGCTGTGTGTGTCTCCACATGTTGAGCTGCTGCTGGAGACGCAGCGTCTGTCCACCGGGGGGCAGAAGACCTGGAGCCGGTCCTGCTGCAGACAGCAGAGTCGCTGTCACTTCACTGTTCTGGAGTCAGTCTGTCAGTCTGGAGGCTCCGCAGCAGAGAAACACTTCACAGGTTTACACATGAAGAATCATTATGATGAAGCAGGATGCAGAAACACACTGCGGGACGAGTGGAGAGTGTGTGTGTGTGTGTGTGTTGTGGTGTTGGGGGTGGGGGGTGCTGGGGCGAAGTATGAGTAATAATAATAATAATAGCTTTATTTGTATAGCACCATTCATACATATAATGCAACTCAAAGTGCTTTACATAAAATAAATAAATAAAATAAATCTGATTGGCTGATTCGGCCTCCTGATGTTCTTCCTCCACTCTGATTGGTTGAGCTTGATTGTTTGATTCCCATCAACTTCCTGTTTGTTTTCTACTCTTGATCTTGAAGAAGGCTGCAGGAATATAGAATAGAATATTTTCTATGGAGATAAAGTGTGAGACACTTTCTCTTGTTTTCTCCTGTCTGCTCCCAGTGATCAGCAGCTCTCCACCAGGACAGTCTGTCCCCCCCCCCCCCCCCCCCATCCTCCAGTACGAGACAGCTCTCTTATTGGCTAATGCCCCTGAAAGTCCTCATTTTAAGCTCATGTCCACACAAGAGGAGAGACACATTCACCTTTGTATTTGTTTCATTTTATTCTGATATTCATGTGCTGTATGTTAAAATACGATGCTTTGAACACTATTTTTACTCAGTTTTTAATGCTTGATGGTGAGTAGGATTTGTCACTAAAGGGGGCCACCACAGAAGATTTTGCCTGGGGCCTCCAGCAGTTTAGAGCCGGCCCTGGTCACCCCCCCTCCCCACTCACTCAGGCTCAGTGGGCTATTTCCACCTCCAGTGTGATTTTGCCACTTGACTTTAAGCTCATGTTCTTTGCCACTGCATCAGCAGCTGAGGGAGAAGTTAAAAAAATTAAATAAGCTACCAAGTTTATAGACTGGATGGATTAGAAAGCGAGGGAGTTGGGATTCAGGGGCCTCATGCTTTTCTTTGCCTAGGACCCCAAATCACTAAGTCAACAGTTTTTGGTGTGTGTTACGTCTCTATTATACTCAACCTCCCATCAAGTGACTCTAAAAAGTCTGAGTTTCAAGTCTTACTCATAATTGATAAGTACTTTATACAGTAGATATTGAGTGTCTGGGTTAATGTTAGAGTTTCACAGTCTGTTGAGATGCAACAAATAGAAAAGTGACTGTTACTGTTTTGAATTTTAGAATCAAGTATAGGAGAAATCACTGCACTCCAACCAATCAAATGTCTTCGGAGAAAGTTTTCCAAGACCTTTTATGTTCTCATTATATTCATTTTTTTAAATTTTTATAAATGCAGAAGGGAAATCATGCACAGACGTTTCGGCTCTTGCCTTCTTCAGTAAGCAGGCTCTTGAATTTTACAATCAAAATATTTCAGCTTTCAAAAACGTCTCTCCATGACTTTTCCTCGACCCGCTTTCTCACAAACTAATGTTGTAACATTGTTAAAACAAGTCAGGTTTTACACTTTGACACTCATGTGCTTCTAACTCCTCTTTTCTTTTCCTTTTTAACTAACTTTAGAGAAGCAAATGAAGCTGGTTTGTGTATAAGAGTGTACATGGAAAACTGTTCAGGCACATGATCTGTATGTTAGTGTCAAAAAATAAATATATTTAAGGAGGAAAGTTAAAACTTGATTTGTTTCTGTATTAGTGTCAAAGTGTCGCTGCACATTTAGTCTCATATTCAGCCTTCAAATCTTAATTTTCTTAAACCAGTAGAAACATTTTGCAGTGAGGAGAGATAACTCACTTGTTTCCACTGCAGCTTCACTTGTTTCAGGAGTTTTCTAGAAAAGAGTGTCAGTCTGTTGAAACCAGTCAGAATAAGGCAGATCACTGCACTGCAATCAATTGTATGATTGATTTGCATTGGAAACAAATGAAATAATCTAACCGCACTGGCAGATTTTTTCACTTATTTTAAGAAAATGACGATTTTAGGACTCGTTGTGAAGATGGAGACTTTGCAGTGAAAGCACTAGTTGTCCTTCTCTTAGATCTCTAAACCCGTGGGTCTTCCCGGTGTTAAACCTCCTTCCTCTCCTCTGTCATTAACTCTCCTCTTCTCTCTCTCATTGGTTGTCACAGTGAATATTTAACCCCGCGTTATCGCCTGCGCCGCCGCGACCTAATTGCAAAAGAGGTGAAGGCTGGTGTCACCCAGTCGCCACGCCAGCGGCTGCTTTCATCACACTCCGGGTCGCTGTAGACGCAGGCTGACTAATTAACCCCTCTTGATTACGCCAATTAACCCCGACACATTAGGGCTAATCGGAGCGGCGTGACGAATATTCCTCTCGAGCATGAACTCCGCATCGACGTGTCAGCGGCGCTCCCGCAGGCCGCCGGGCGGGAGCCGCCGTTTAGCAGCAGCAGGAAGTGATGTCAGCGTTTTTGTCCTATCGGTGCCGGTTTCTCACCTGCAGCTGCGACCTGCTGCAGTAAACTCCTTCACACCTGTTTTAACCTGCGGCAGGTGATCAGAGTCTAATTAGATGGAGAAAAAAGACACAAAACGTATTGAATGATTATGTGTATGTGTGTGTATATCTGTATATATGTATGCATGTTACATATGTGTATATACTGTATGTATGCGTATGTACAGAATGTAGGTTTACCCCATTTTTTTGTTTTGTTTTGTTTGTTTTCAATTTGCGGTTTCTTTGATAAATTATTTGTTGCTGTTGACCATGATGCTGCTGAATTTTTGTTTATTTTATGAAAAATAAAAATAAAAGAAAAAAGATATTGGAGTTTACCATCTAGGTCTGCTCACATACCTTTGAAAAGCACAACTTGAATTTGTAAAGAATTTGTGAAATTTCACACAGATACAGTATGACATTTATAATATCTAATAATAATAATAATAATACAGTTTATTTGTATAGTACTTATCAAACACTGAGTTACAAAGTGCTTCACATAAAACTGAAAAAGAAAAATTGCAAAAATAAAATCAGTAGACATTAAAACACATGATAAAACAAAGCTTGACATGAATTAAATATAAGTGCAACGAGAAATAAAACAGTAGAGGAATAAAACACAATTAAGAAAAACGTAAAAATTCATCAAAAGAAGAACGTTTTGAGGAGCGATTTAGAAGAAGAGACAGATTTAGTAACACTGACATTTTCAACCTCTGACAAAACTGTTGATTGAATTAAAAAAAACACCTAAAATACACTCTTCTGTCAGCTGATCTGCTGCAGTGTCAGCGGTGTGATTTTCACACTGCTGGATGGAGCGATGACATCACTGCTGTTTACATGTCGGACCCGTCAGACGTTAACGCTGAAACCTGCAGACTGCTGATGTAAACAAAGAGAGGAAACCTGTATCAGCTTATTGGTCGGACTAAGAAGAACTTTGATACGCACATCCAAGGAAAATCCAATGTTTGCCCTTCCTTTTTTCTATCAACCACTTCCTGCTTCCTGTCTGTACCACCTGACTCACCTGCATGATGTCACTCTCACAACTAAAGCAAGGTGTGGCAGATTGATATTCTAAACTGACGTAAACATGTGTAACATAAATATACGTAAACAATCCAACATAGCAAAGCAAATGTCCGTAATAAATAAACTATTTACATGTCTCCCACTCCAGTCTTCCCAGTCTTCCCAGTCTTCCCAGTCTTCCCAGTCTTCCCAGTCTTCCCAGCGGTTCCCCTCTCTCCATCAAACTAGTTCGGTTAAGACAGAGCAAATCCTAATTTCACCCTTGGTTAGCAGTCAATTCCATCTGAATTCCAGTCAGTCTCTGAGATGAACTTACATTCAATTACTGAATGGGAGATGACTCTGCGGAGGATTTCTGCTCCGCGCTCTGAATATTAATCTCCCGTCAGACGGCTGGATGGGAATTGTTCAAACTGACCCCAACTCCTGCAACACGGCGGCCAAATCCAGACATAAACCTACAGATTCATTAGCGGCGACTCGGCGCCGTCATTAAAAAAGCCAAACATTAAACAAGGATTACCTCCGACTTCACCGAGTCCCATTCCCACATCCACTCCGCCGGCCGCCTCGATCCCACTTAACACTCTCTTATATAATTGCAATTAGTGGAGTGCGGCAGAAATGCCCTTCAACCGGCAACTCGCTATCAGTCAAGAGTTTCATTAAATGGAGATCAATGGAAGGTGAGCGCATGAATCCTAACAAGCAGAGTATGATATGTTCAGAGAGAGAGAGAGAGAGAGAGAGAGAGAGAGATAATCAAGCATCGCTCAGGCTGCAGGAGACGTCCAACAACAGACTGGAAGTGTTTCATTCAAGATGCTGTCAGTCGGTTTATGAAGCAGGAGCCACTTTAAAGACCCCATGAGATGAAAAATAACTAGTTTGATCTTTGTGGCGATGTAGCTGGACTTAGTGATCACCTGTTCACCAAAACAGGCCACAAAAATGACAAAAAGTTGATTTCTAGAAATTTTAAATCAAAATGAATAGAGCGTCTCTTTCCGGTAAACAAACATTTCATCCAATCAAATTTTGATAACGGTTGGAATTATTTTTTTTTGCTTTTGGCTGCTTCAAATAAAACTCTTTTCCCAGACGGGCGACAGAGGTGGAGAATATTCCTCCACAACCACTTCATCCATATCTCATTAATATTCAAATAAGCCCCTCCCACTGACGCTTCTCATTGCAAATACACGGAAGCAAATCATGCTCTCCATGACATTTCATGGGGTCATTAAAGGGAAAATACACCTAAAATACTTTTAAAACTTAAAATCAGCTGTTGGAAATGTACTTTGCATCCTTGGCTCCATTCAGTAGTTTGTTGTGTTTTTCTCCTTGGTGGATAACCGGCCAATCGTAGACGAGGTGACGTCACCTCCAGATGTTTCCAGCAGCTACAATGGAGTTTGATATGAGAAAATGTTTCAGGATGTAAAACATCAGCGGTAAACGTCAGGTTTTGGTGTCAGTCCCTCAGAATCAAAGAGCGAGGGCTTCTTTCTAGAGCCGCCATTTTGCACCGAGAGACGTTCAACAATCATACAGGGAGAAATCCATCGTAGAAGAGGAGAGAGACCAGTTTCTCCACCACAGGAGCAGGAGAGAGACCAGAATGCACTGCAGCAGAGAGACAGACAGACAGACAGACAGACGGAGGCAGGAGGTGAACAGAGATTTAGCAGAGAGTGACAGGGGAAGGAGAGTGTTTCCTCTCTCGATCTGCACAAAATCCAAACCCATCTTTCTCTCTGTCTCCCCCAATCTGTAACCCCCCAACACACACACACACACACACACACACACACCTATCTCCTGAGAGAGAAATACAGAGAGCGACAACAAAAGACGAAGCGATGGAGAGATGAAAAGAGAAACAGCGATGAGAGAGGGAGACAGAGAGAGAAAGGAATGGAAACATTTAGATTAGAGTTAGACCGATATTTCAGGTCGATATCGTCTTTTTATTGATCTGATGATCTAGTATATACAGTAGTGGTAGTAGTAGTAGTAACAGTAATAGTAGCAGTAGTAGTACTAGTAGTAGTAGCCTAGTAGCAGCTACTACTACTGCTACTATTACTGTTACTCCCATTACTGCTACTTACGACTTATTTGACAAAATTCAATCAGGGTGAAAAGCAAAAGAGAGAACTCCTAAATATGAGGGTCATTTTTTTTCCCACTCATTTTTTTTTTTAACTTTCAAAGGTATTTTTTTCCTGAGTCCCTGTTCATTTCTGACCCTGCTGTTTATGTTTCATACACACATCATTACACAGCGGCACCTGTGGACAGATCCTTATAGCGTAGGGAGGTACGCAGAACTGGAAAAGGAGAACTAGCTCAGTGGGATAAACAGCTGCATGTGACGCAGATATACTGGGAAAATGGACTAGTCCCATTCTGAGCTGCTGCTCTGCGCTCCTGGTTACTGAGAGGCTGAGCATGCTAGCTAGCTAGATGATCCTCAGCTAGCTGTTTTAAGAAGTTTATTGTACAGAGCTCATGTGGTGGAGCTGCATCAAGCCAGACAGAGAGAGCAAGAGGAACACACACTTCTTCTGTGTCAGGCTGGAACTGAACCCAGGACCTTCATGTTACGAGGAAGACGCTCCATCAGACTGAGCTACTAGGACAAACTGGCAAGACTTACTCTTGTAGAAAGACTAATTAAACAGGGGGTCAACACTGAAACTCAAATATGAAGTGAAACTGTACATATGGCATCTTGCATCGGCCTGTATGGCTGTGATGCTGTGTAAATGTGTTTTGCATCTGAATTTCCCTACAGCTTGCTCCTTAATAAGTTCTTTACTTTCCCTTCGGTACTCAGTGTTTCTGGAACAGCCTCCCTCTGTGCTCACAGATAGTGTAGAGGTAAGACCCTCCACTCTGGAGTCACATGTGGGTCTGGAGGCCATAGTGTAGAGGTAAGACCCTCCACTCTGGAGTCACATGTGGGTCTGGAGGTCATAGTGTAGAGGTAAGACCCTCCACTCTGGAGTCACATGTGGGTCTGGAGGTCATAGTGTAGAGGTAAGACCCTCCACTCTGGAGCCACATGTGGTCTGGAGGTCATAGTGTAGAGGTAAGACCCTCCACTCTGGAGTCACATGTGGGTCTGGAGGTCATAGTGTAGAGGTAAGACCCTCCACTCTGGAGCCACATGTGGTCTGGAGGTCTGGGATCAAATCCCACCAGACAGCAACAGCAAGGTAAGGCTTCAGACAAGGTGAGACAAGGTGAGTGACAAATAAAGAACCAACAATCTCACAATACCCAATACCTCAAATTAAACATGAAAAAACCATTCAAAATAAAAAGAGCTCAAACTAACCCTAAAAACAAAATCCAACCAAAAAAACTAAACAAAATACCTTCAAACCGCAATGACATGTCAAAAAAAATAAAATAAAGTCTAACAAGACTAAACAAGGTGTATAATCAAAACTGAAAAACAACAAATAAAACCAATACTAAAAAAAAGCAACAGCCATAACAACACATACAGGTACCTGGTGGTTCAAAAACAAAAGTGGGTACAACACAAAAAGTTTCCTCCATCAGGATTCTTGTCTCAACAGCATCATCAGTGTGTTCTGGTGAAAATAAAGTGACACAATCTGAATCTGAAAGTTCCTACTTCATTTACTTCATTCTACAAAGTACTGCAATCTGAGTTGAAATACATAAATACTGCTGCTACTACTACTTCTACTACTACTGCTACTGCTACTAGGCTACTATTACTACTACTATTACTCCATTACTGCTACTTACGACTTATTTGACAACTCAACAAACAAAATGCAATCCATGCATCCATTTGAGATGACTGTTGTGAACCATCGTTTCATGTTTTTAGCAAAAGAAAAATAATTCTATGCAACAGTCTATCTACCATCTATCAGCAGCTTCAATCCAAACAAATATCCTTCAATCCTTCAAAAACCCATATCGCTCGAAAATGTTGAAATTCTGTAAATAAGTATTAATTATATCTGAATATTTCTGACCCCAAACACAAAAGTAAAGTTTACTTCTGGGGAAACTATTGGTCAAAAAAGTTGAGATCCCACAAAATATAGTAGTTAAAGTTAAAGTAATAGTTAAAGTAGTTCAAAAATGAGTAGTTAAAGTTATTTAATAGTTAGTAGTTAAATAAAAAACAACAATGGATGGGGAAACAATAAATTTTTTTCATTTTTTTTTTTTTTTTGGCATGAAAATGATGATACTGAATATCAGCAGCTTCACTCCAAACAAACCCCAGTATCGGCCTCCACAGCTCATATGAGTGAAGCCTGATGTGAGAGAGAGAGAGAGAGAGCAGAGAGAGAGAGCAGAGAGAGAGAGAGAGCGACAGAGAGAGCAGAGAGCCAGGCGGAGGAAGGAGGAACAATGAGCCGGAGCTGGCTGCTCCTCATCTCATATTCATGGGCCGGAGGAGGCAGATGCGGCTGACATCTGGGTGATGTCAGTGTGTTGTCAACACATTGTTAGCACCGCAAATGTGCAAACAGATTAACAGCCCAGCAAGCGACGCTGCAACTCCCTCCCAGGGTGAGAGAGAGAGAGAGAGAGGGAGAGAGAGAGAGAGAGAGAGAGAGAGGGAGAGGGGTGGGGGTGGGGGGGCGACACTGGCACGGTGATGTGGATCGCCTCCAAGGTTTCACCATTTGAAATGCATGGGATGTGCAGGATGGAGAGCAGGATGGAGAGCAGGTGAACCGTCTGAAGTCAGTTCACCTCCGTCTGATTGACAGAACAGAGTTTCCACCTGACAGGAACCTCGATGACGTCAGAATCACACAGAGGAGAGTTAGATGAAGACAGGAAACAGCAGTCTGATCTTGATTTTCCCCGAACCGATCAGTAGTGACTGACATATCTGAGCCGATCACTAGTGACCGACGTATCTGAACCGATCACTAGTGACCGACGTATCTGAACCGATCAGTAGTGACCGACGTATCTGAACCGATCACTAGTGACCGACGTATCTGAACCGATCACTAGTGACCGACGTATCTGAACCGATCACTAGTGACCGACGTATCTGAACCGATCAGTAGTGACCGACGTATCTGAACCGATCACTAGTGACCGACGTATCTGAACCGATCAGTAGTGACCGACGTATCTGAACCGATCAGTAGTGACCGACGTATCTGAACCGATCACTAGTGACCGACGTATCTGAACCGATCACTAGTGACCGACGTATCTGAACCGATCACTAGTGACCGACGTATCTGAACCGATCAGTAGTGACCGACGTATCTGAACCGATCACTAGTGACCGACGTATCTGAACCGATCAGTAGTGACCGACGTATCTGAACCGATCACTAGTGACCGACGTATCTGAACCGATCAGTAGTGACTGACGTATCTGAACCGATCACTAGTGACCGACGTATCGGCCGCTCTGACGTCACTTCAGTCACATGATGCTGCAGCCAGTCAGCCTCTACATGGTTAGCAGACATTTACCAACTGACCCAAGAATGACGGTCAGTTTGGACAAAACATGTCGTCTTCGCAAAGACAATCTGTTGGTTAAGGAGGTGATTTCAAATTCAACAAATCTATTCTGCTGAAACACCGATGAAAAACCGTCACACGAACGGTTCAAACTTTAGTCCCGCCCACAAAAGGCCCTGATTGGCTCGATTGTTTCTCAGAGCGAGAACAAGCCGCCGACGAGGGAAACACCGGATCGCTCGACAAGATCTGAAGAGTGGAGGGACGAGATTCAGGAGTCTGGAACCAGGCTGAGGAAAAAACAAAACCCATAAAATACTGCTTCTCTGAACATATGTGTGACAGGATCCTCCTAACCGGTCACTCCTCTCACTGAGAAACAACGGTCTAAAGAAATGAAATGTGATCTCTTTTAGCCTTACATTAAAAAAAACTAACAAACTGAAAAATCACAGCAAAACTAAAGAATAATGTAAAAGAAGAAAGGATCAGATTGGGTAAAATTCAACCTGCATTCTATTCTGTTCTGTTCTATTCTATTCTATTCTATTCTGTTCTGTTCTGTTCTGTCTGTTCTGTTCTGTTCTGTTCTATTCTGTTCTGTCTGTTCTGTCTGTTCTGTTCTATTCTATTCTATTCTATTTCTATTCTGTTCTGTTCTATTCTATTCTGTTCTGTCTGTTCTGTCTGTTCTGTCTGTTCTGTTCTATTTCTATTCTGTTCTGTTCTGTTCTGTTCTGTCTGTTCTGTTCTGTTCTGTTCTGTTCTATTCTATTTCTATTCTGTTCTGTTCTGTTCTGTCTGTTCTGTTCTGTTCTGTCTGTTCTGTTCTGTTCTGTTCTGTTTTATTCTATTCTGTTCTGTCTGTTCTGTCTGTTCTGTTCTGTTCTGTCTGTTCTGTTCTGTTCTGTTCTGTTTTATTCTATTCTGTTCTGTCTGTTCTGTCTGTTCTGTTCTATTCTATTCTATTCTATTTCTATTCTGTTCTGTTCTGTTCTGTCTGTTCTGTTCTGTTCTGTCTGTTCTGTTCTGTTCTGTTCTGTTTTATTCTATTCTGTTCTGTCTGTTCTGTCTGTTCTGTTCTATTCTATTCTATTCTATTTCTATTCTGTTCTGTTCTATTCTATTCTGTTCTGTCTGTTCTGTCTGTTCTGTCTGTTCTGTTCTATTTCTATTCTGTTCTGTTCTGTTCTGTTCTGTCTGTTCTGTTCTGTTCTGTTCTATTCTATTTCTATTCTGTTCTGTTCTGTTCTGTCTGTTCTGTTCTGTTCTATTTCTATTCTGTTCTGTTCTAATTCTATTCTGTTCTGTTCCGTCTGTTCTGTTCTGTTCTGTTCTGTTCTGTTCTGTTCTGTTCTATTTCTATTCTATTCTGTTCTGTTTCTATTCTGTTCTGTTCTGTTCTGTCTGTTCTGTTCTATTCTATTTCTATTCTATTCTGTTCTGTTCTGTTCTATTTCTATTCTATTCTATTCTATTCTGTTCTGTTCTGTTCTGTTCTGTTCTATTTCTATTCTATTCTATTCTATTCTATTCTATTCTATTCTATTCTGTTCTGTTCTGTTCTATTTCTATTCTATTCTATTCTATTCTATTCTATTCTATTCTGTTCTGTTCCATTCTATTCTATTTGAATTTGTGTTCTGATCCAGTCCATCATCACATGAAACTGAATCTCACATATAGGCCGACTCATTTGAATTTTATTAATGTTTGTATGTTATTTTATTTATTTATGTTCTTCCACTTTGTCAATGTAATGTTTCACTGTTCAGTTTTAGAGAGATACGATGGAAATATAACGACTAAATAAAATAAAATAAGAAAAAAATGAATCTCTTTTAACCTAATAGAGTCCTAAGAGTCTGACATTAAAAACGCACTTTAATCCACACAGAATAAAACACACAAACACACACACTCATAACAACATGCAGACACACATCTATAGTTTCACAGGATGCTTCATGGACAGATTCAGCACTGTAAAAAACAAAAAAAAATATAATATGAAATCTCGACCCAGTGATGATGAAATTATTATTATCATTATTTCAGAGACAAGAAACTTATGAAACTTTATTGATCCATGTGTTGAAATTGGATCATTGTTATTGGATACAGCACAAGGAAATAGAATATGAATAAGAGTATACAGTGGAAATTGAGGGGTTTCTCTCATTTAATGCAACTGACAATTTCCACAGTAGAACATGTAGGAATAAAGATATGAAGAAATGTGTATTTACAGCATATACGTGTAAAATGTGCATCGTTTTGTTTCTGTTAGTGGTCGTTTTCCTTATGATGAGTTGAATTTCTCTTTTTATTCAGGTCACTGTGTGTGTGTGTTTGCATGTAAAGAGTTAAAACTTGATGTCAAAGCAATTTAATTTCAGTAGTATGTATATTTTTATATTTTTGCCCCTTGACGGAGCGGAGGAGGGATCGGCCGGTTAATTAAAGTGGAAGCAGCAGAGAGGAATAGATGGAAGACTGTAATCCTTTGTTTGACAGAAGGACTTGTGAACAGACCGGCCTTTCATCCACACTCTATATTATCTTCATTAATCATCAGGCCCAATACTCCACAGGCAATAACCGATCGATCGTGATTAAATTGGAACATTATTTAGCCGGAGGGACTGGACTCCTCCGCCAGTCTGTTGTCAATCACCGTCGTCTTCAGATCGCAGAGTAATAATAATAATAATAATAATGATGATAATAATAATGTCGTCCTTCATGGAGGAGCTTCACCCTGCTGCTGTGTCAACATGTATACTTATCAACCGCTTTCAAAATGAAATTACATTTTATCAAATATTATTCTCACCTGGAACATGATGTGCTACTACCAAACACATCACAGTTTTATTTTAAGGAGAACTGTGTTCCTGTTTATTTATTCTAAAGGGAAAGTCCACCCTAAAACACCTTAACACTGTGAAAAACAGCTGCTGGTCATGTACTTCGTAGTAAAGGAGACTTCAGGAAGGCAGGGCAAGATTATTTCTGTACACATTACGTTACATACACAAAGGCAATTCAAAGTGCTTTACACAAGGTATATAAGAGATTAGAAATACAGGATAAGATAAATAAAAAACAAATAAAAAGAGATAATAAAGTATATAAGAAGAGAGAATAAATGAAGAATTAAAATGCATAAAAAGAGAATAAAGATCCAGGCTTTCAAAACTCATTTCTGTACTTTTGAACTGTACGTTTGGAACAAAAACTCCCAACCCATTTCAAGACACTCCCAACAACAAAGTAAAAGTCAAAGGTCACTTAACGCTCCTTTAGTGTCTTTATCAGATCACAACCCTCAGATGTTTGTTGGACCAGGCAGTGCAGGCGTCTTCATCAGTGTGTTAGTTATTATTTAGATAGATTAGATTATGGACAGAGATAGGAAAGATTGGGAGAGAGAGAGAGAGGGAGATGCCATGTGAGGAAGGTCCTGGACCAGATTCGAACCCATGACGTTGTGTGTTTACCTGGTTCACACCTCAGACCACTGAGCCAGCAGGACGTCCCGTGTGTTAGCTTCTTTCCAACCAAAGGAACCATGTACAGGTGAGCTGGTCACACGATCCGCCTCACAGGTTCATGAATGATGAATTTATCTGGTCTATGTAACATGCATCCTTCACTATACTGGTATCCATATCCATACACTTTCATCTCTACACACAGAAAAGTAAAGGTGCCAAAATTGGATCTTCGGAGTGATGCCAAAGAAGAACTATTTCTGGTTCCACAAAGAACCTTTCAAGAACCTTTTAATATAAAGGGTTGTTCACTCTTACTTATTGGATGGTGGGTGATGGCAAAAATGTGGGAAAACAACCAAACCCCTCCATAGTTTATATTGTGCAATTGCAAATTAAACTATATAAGGGCAGATAAACAAACAAACTATCAACCGCCTAAATACATTTTCCAAGCTCGGACTTCGCTCTGACTCATCAGTGTGTCACCGAACGGATGTAGAATTCCCCGGGACGTCAGAGCTGTCCGGTAAAAGTTGACTGGCGCCTGACCGTGAAGCAGGAGAGTTGAAGTTCACTGACTAATTTGCGAGGAAGCAGATTTCTCGGCGGGCCGCGGCCGGTGGGAGCGGGACGGGACGGGCGGAGGGTAAAGCCCGGAGTTTCCTCGACACACACGCTGAGGGGTTGGGCCCGACCCGACCCGGCCCGGCCCAGCCCGGCCCGGGACAGACCGGCGGACAATACAGAGCAGTGTGCTAACTGGCTGTGTGGGCCGGCGTGGATATCAGCCAGACCCTCCCTCTATTCCCACCAGCTGACGAGGAGGAAGAGGAGGAAGAGGAGGGAGAGGAGGAAGAGGAGGGAGAGGACATTCCAGGCCGCTCCCTGCACTTGGCAGATATCGCCCCGTCTCTCTTGGAGGCGAGCCCCGCTCCTCGTCCCACTCCGGTTTTTAACTCAAACGTAAAGCAAACAGTCGCACACAAAGAAACTATTCTGACCTCACTCCATCTCTCCGTCTCTCACACACACACACACACACACTCGTGTACAAAAGAATAAAGTTACCAATGTGTAATCCTTTATTCTGACTTCAAATCCTCCGGTTGGAAATGAATATGTTTCAATTCGCCAAGGCTCGCCTCGTCTAATTCTCCTCCTGTCTAATCAGTGAAGACACGTTCTCCCCGCAGCCCGCCGCTCCGCCGCGCGTCGTAATCACCTCCTTACAGCGGGCTACTTCACTTTCAGAGCCGCTGTGTTGTTTGTACTGTAAAACATGACTCGAGCGCTGGCATCCCTCAGGGCGACCGCTGTCCAAGTTTTCGGGGGGGCCCGCGGAGAAAACCGGAGAGCGATTGGCCCGCGCCGGAGCCCGGCGTCCTCTTCCTCTTCCAGGCTCTTTAAAGCTCAGAGCCGAGGAGGGAGAGAGAGTCGATCCAGAGCTTTTTATTAGAGAGAGAGAGAGAGCGATGTGCTGGGTGAGGAAACAGAGGCGACGCCAGGAGGGAGAGACGCTCAGGAAAAGAAGGGCACAACTTCTGCTAACTATGCAGTGAGTTTAGTCAATGTAGTCAATTACAACACGCGCCAAAGACAGAGAAGGAGCCCGAGAGCAGCGAATGGGAACCCGCATTCATTTTATGTCACGATGAATATTTATGCGAGGTTTCTCTTTTCCGGAAATGATTTTAGTTGAATACCAATCGGCGATTCCTGGCGTCTTTTTGTCTGCCGCCTCGTATAACGACACTGATGTCTTCATTTTCTAGCCGCGGCATAATTATCGCCTCATCCTCTTCTTCAGCCAGTCATTTTTTGAAATGTATATCTTGGCGATGGGAGCTCCGGCGCCGGCGAAATGAGCAATGGAGTGACAATTGTTCATTTTAATTGTGGAAACACATATGAAGATTTTAAGAAATAGCTCAGCCAGATGTGAAACGGCGAGCGGGGGCAATTTGCATTTCATTTGGCGCCGTCGACAAATTCCTCATGCCTGCGCGATATTGAAATGCAGCGAGGAAAAAACTGTTACCGACAACTTTTTGCGAGCGGTAGGGTATTTTTTCGTGGCGGTGGTGACGGCGGGGGACGGAGGTGAGGAGTGAGGGGGGGTGATAGGGAAGGGGGTGATAGGGAAGGTAGGATAGGCACAGAAATGGCTCCTCCTATGGCAATTAGCCGCAGAGCTTGTAATATGCCAGAATCACTCTTACTAAGTGATTTCCTCACTGTCAAACGAGCCAAATTAATTTGAGTGATACTTTTCATTTAGTTAGCATCAAAACAGCCCTTCCACTCGCGCTCCATATGGGCATCTGATGCAAGGTATGCCATTAAACTGCTAGAGCCAGATGTTCCCCGCAACCCCGCCATTATCAATGCAAATTTATTCATTAAACAATTTAATTGTGTCAATGATTGACAGGCGGCCGCATTATGATGGTGGAATGTTATGAAGCTAATAATATGTTAGTCTTATTAACTCCCTGTGTAAGCAATATGGGTGTCAACATTTATGTGGATTAACCCCTTCTAATGTTGCGCGATGGGCCCATCGGTTCCACCCACTACACACACACACACACACACACACACTGTACACACACACACACACTGTACACACACGGCGCAGCTCTTCCGCAGATAAAGGAGTGTGTGGTTTGATCTGAGCGGTGAGGATGAATGTCTGTTCTCCATGACAATAGATCGGCACGCCTCGCCGTTCAGAGAGAGAGAGAGAGAGAGAGAGAGAGAGAGAGAGAGAGAGAGAGAGAGAGTGAGAGCATCTGGGAGTGTCACAATGGGATCCAATGAGAGTCTTGAGGGGGCTGTGTCACCAGGGGGGGGGCAAGAGGGGAGGGGGGGCGAGGGGGGGGGGGGGGGCAGATGTTACCCACCTTTTCATTTCAGGGAGCTGCTGGGTCGAGATCAAACACACATTCACACGTGTTTTCCTGAACACACACTGACACACACACACACACACACACTGTCAGAAATAGAAATCATTATCACCCATGGCTTCATATGTTACATAAACAGCGACTGTGTTATTCCCACCGTTCAAACAGCAACACCCAATAATATCTGGCTGCAGTTAAAGGGGCGCGATTATAGGAATTTACATTTTTGTCTATTTATATAAACATAATACGATCAAAGATGTTTAATGAAGACATTGTTAAAATGTGATTTTGTTTGATGCTTAAATTTAAATTCAAAGCGCCGTTAACTTTTCTCCAGTTAGTTTCAGTCCAGGAAACGCATCACAGCTGGACTCGCTCCTGATTGGCTCTCCTCACTAAAGAATGACTGAAATCCGTCCAATCAGGGTCCAGTTTGCAGCATCTGAACTGAAAGCCTCCACTCAGCAGGTTTACCTCATTTGAATTAAGAGGAGCCGCCGCTGTCGGCCAATCAGGAGCCAGTATTGTGCCGACTCAGTCTTCACATTCATTCAGTTTAACTCAACTCAACTTTGAACTGAACTACATTTATAATAATAATAATAATAATAATAACTTCGATTTATATAGCGCCTTTCAAGAGACCCAAGGACGCTTACGGTTTATCTGCAGATCATGAGGAACTTTATTCTGATCCTGATCCGCAGCTTTTCTGAAAACTAAATCAAAATGGAAACTGAATAATGTGCCGCCTTTTTTAAAATTAAAAGACTAATTAGAGCAGATCAGCAGCTTCTCATTCTGCTGCGGCGCCTCGGCCGGCAGGTGTGACGGGGCAAGGTAACGTGTCATTGACCCGCTCCATCATTCAGCGCCATCTGAGCGCGCTCCGTCTGATCAGAATGGATGAACATGACGCGGCTCTCGGCGGCGGTCGGTGTCTGACAGTCCAAGGCCGCCTGCTTACGATGCCGCCGCCGCCGCTCCGCTCACACGCCTTGTCTTATTAATAGAGTTTTGACAGGCGCTCCCCGGACGCCTCGCCCCGCCGCCCGCAGGACCCCGCCACCTCCTGCGGCAGGATGTTGTTTTAGCTCCTTAAGTGTTCGCGATTTGTTTTGCTCAGCCGCCGCTGTGAGAAATATAACCAGGAAGTGAAGTGTGGAATACAGGAAGTGTAGTTTCCTGGTGTGTGTGTGTGTG
>NC_136012.1:28397748-28450248 GCF_048128805.1 Centroberyx gerrardi
GAAGAAGAGGATATACAGAATCAAATTTACAGTTTAAGCGTCTATTATTTAAGGAAAGGTAAAGGAGAGTCGGGGCATTTAAAGGAGAAGTACAGGAGGTTTGGGGCATTAAAAGACAAGAGGTATGTCATCGTGATGGCGGGAAGCAGCAGTGCATGCTGGGAGTTGGATTTCAGGAGACCGATGCCCGCTAATCATCTCGGGCCGCCTCCAAAACCCCCCGAACAAAAAACGTCTGACGGAGGCGACGGCGCTCCTCGCTGCGACGGAGGATTTGGATCGGAGGCTTTGTTCGAACGAAGGCGGATCGAACCGGTTTGTCAAAGGAAAAAAAACCAAACACACAAAACACACACACACACACACACACACACAAGGCATCAGTGTCTTGTTGCGGCTGGGAGATCCTGTAGCTGTCAGACTCAGATGGAGGACTGATGTGGGAATAAAGAACAACAACAGAATTATGTGCTGAAACGAGGCATCTTGAAATCCTTAAAACTTATTATTCAGCCGACAATTAAGCCAAGCCCCGGAGCTGCTGCCGGGTCAAACTGAGTTTTTCACATGGGTTAGAAAAAAAACAAAACAAAAAAAAAAAAAAAGCAGTGAGAAAGGGGGAATCTGGCTGCGGCGGAGAAGCGGTGGGCTGATCTGAATGCAAACAGATTCAGTCACAAAGAGCGTTGTGTGTGAGGAGAGGAAGTTGGACGCTCGAGTGGGTGAGCCACCGCCGGGGCCAAGGTGTGTGTGTGTGTGTGTGTGTGTGTGTGTGTGTGTGTGTGTGTCATGACCTAAGGCATGGGCGGCCCCGGGGACAGGTTTTGGAGAGGGTGTGTGTGTGTGTGTGTGTGTGAATCTGCAGCTCAACACGTTTGCTCTGCGGCTGTTAGACTTTCTTCCAGGTTTTCCGTGAGATACTGGATCTGGATCTGGATCTGGATCTGGATCTGGATCTGTGTTTCTGCTCTTTACAGAAAACCTCACTCATTCATTTATGCTGCATTACTACTGAATATTATCAGTCTTTTATTAAATATCAGACATCATCACCTCTGATATGATGGAGGCTCCTCCTGTCTACAGAGAAACCTGCAGTGAAATCACAGTTTCTTTGCACATTTTATTTATTAATTTGATTGTTCAGTAATGTTTTTCTGTGAATTAATTCTTCATTTAAAGGCAGTAATGTCTCCCAGAGTCTCCCTAACATTTACGAGGTGCACACAGAAAAGTACAGGTGTGAACTGGAACCTAAAATGGTTCTTCAGAGTGACGCCATACTGTATAGGAACCATTTCTGGTTCCACAAAGAACCGTTCAAGAATTTAATTTCTTGGTTCTTAATTCTTAGTTATTGGATGGAGGCTGAACTGTAGAAAACAACCAAACCCTCCATAGTTTATATTGTGTAATTGCAAATGAGGCTAGTCTGGTTTCAGTGGAGAGTTTTAGTTTCCCATGATGCTCTGAATGTTTCAGAGGCTTTTCCACCCTGATGAGGAGAAACACTGAATATTTGGAATATTTGGCATGAAAAAGGTCAAATGTATAGACTTTGAAAATCTGCACAAAATATATCTAAATATCTAAATATGTTTAAATATACTGGTATCTGTATCGGCCTTCTCAGCTGATCAGCCTGTATACTGTGTACAGTGTTAGAACTTGTGACCTTGTAGAAATCCTCTGTGTATTTTCCCTGCATCAGTACTGCAGATAATTATTTCTTGAATGCGAAACAATAGAGCAAAATTAACATATTTTAAGACAAACTGTAATATGTGTCAATCAGCTGGTTACCAGACTGTTCCTTTTAACGTCCAGCATCCCAAAAACAACCCAACTGGATTTTTCCAAATTTTTCCTTGTGGATGGAAAGTGCAGCAGCAGATCAGCAGTCATGCAGTAAAAGTATGTGTAGTATATATGATGTAGTATATATGATGTAGTATATATGATGTAGTATGGTATATAGTGATGTAGGCTATGTATATGATTTTAACCCAACTCAGCACTTTACCTTGTTTCATGTTTATTTTATTCCACATTTTGTTTGTTGTTATTTGTTGTTATTTTACATTTGTTTTGTGTTTGACGAGCCTGCAATAATGGACAATAAAGTTTTCTTGAATGTTGAATGTTGAATGGTATGTAAAGCCTTTTGAGACTTGCCTGTGATAAAGGGCGATATAAATAAAACATGAGTGGAAACACGACTGTCTGTCAGTCTTCCTCCCGTCTTCACAGTGTGAATATTCATCGCTGCACTGTGTCACTTTGCAGTAAAAAAGAGAGCAGATTTCAAACTGCTTCATACCGAACGGACTAAAAAAAATAAAATCACCTTTAGTATGAAAGTGAGGATCGGACTTCTTCACCCTGTCACGCAGCAGGAGGGAAACAGCAACAGCTTCCCTCTGTTCAGTTTTACTGCTGCAGCGTTTTTATTCACCCGGCTCTAAACCTGGATCATAAACCTTTCTGACATTTCAAGCTTTCAAACATGTTCCTCCCTAAAAAAAAAAAAAGAACAACCCCAAAACAAAACAAGCAAACTATCCGGTGCAGCGTTCAAATGGAAGCTGTTAGCGGCTCAGCGTGAGTGAAAAACAGCATGTCGGCTATCAGGCCCCATTAGAGCCGGGAGGCGGCGGACGAGCGAGCGGCGGAGCGGCGGAGGGGCGAACCGGCAGTCGAATCAAACATCCCCCACTGCTGGACAAGTGGGAACCGACAGCAGCGCTCACACTCCATTTCCCCAGCGACAGCCTTCACATTATCCAGCGGTAAACAGAAATGCTCTGCTAGCTGTTTTCCCTCCCTCCTCCCTCCTTTCCTCCCTTCCTCCCTTTCCTCCCTCCTTTCCTCTCTCTTCTTCTCTGATACGCATTATTACACTGACACCTGTGCGTAACATGTGGAACTTAATGTCTTTTCATTTGCCATTTGTTTCCTCCTAAACAAGGTGCAGGGCCTGGGTGGCTCCGCCCGCTGGGACCGGGGGGTGGAGGTGGGGGGAGGGAGGGGGGTGAAGCCAGCTGGAGGTTTACAGACTGGCAAAAATGTGCCGTAAACCCCCCCGCTACCCCCCCATCCCCCCCACCCTCCACCCCCCCGCCCAAAGCAGTGATTGTCACTATATAAATCTGACTCTTTATTTTGTCTCTGCTGGAGCTGAACGGTGAATCGGAAAATAATCGAAACTTCTGCGATTTCCAAATCTCAGAGTCTGCGGTTAATTTCTTCAGAGAGAGTTCGGTCCAAACTGGATTTATGAACAAAGGAGTTTTAGAATCAAAACCTTTCATCAGACTCAAACTCAAACTAAATCTGCACACTCACATTTAGTTTTTTAACCAAATCACTTTTCTTTAAACAATTTTAAACTTCTAAAAGCTATGAATATGAATCGCAGTTTAAATCGCAATCGCAATATTCTGTCAAATAATCACAGTTAGATATATTTTGTCAATATCTTTCAGCTCTGCAGTCGCTTCTCTTCATATCTCACTGCAGGATTTTAAACCTCCTCTAATGTGAAGACTGACACATTAAACCACATGATGGCACTTTATAAAGGATAACAGGAGATTTAGTCCCTGATTGACTGAATGAGACACTTTACAGATTTTAGAGATACTGAATGATGAATTTCAGGTAATGTTTTTTTTTTTTTTTTTTTCCAAAATAGATATATTCCATTTTTAATCTGACTTTTGTGTCTCCAGACGTCAGCGCAACATTCCTCAATTACAGTGGTTCTCAACCTGGGGGTCAGGACCCCCCCAGAGGGCCGCAAGATAATTTGGGGGGGTCACAAGATGATTTATGATATAGAAAAACAATTTCTACTATACAAATTTATTTTCATGTATATTTTTTCAGATTTTTCCTCTAATTTTTGCTTTTTTCTTGTGAAATACTGAATAGTTTTCAGGCTCCTCTAATAACCGAAACAAGCTGAAAAGGGAAAATCACTCTTTATATCTTTCTTCCTTAATTTCTATCTTTCTTACTTCTTCTTCTTTCTATCTTTCCATCTTTATGCACTTCTGAAACGGAGGGTCACCAGTAGGCATCGAGGCGTTTTAAGGGGTCAGGAGCCAATAATGTTGAGAACTGCTGCTCTACTGGATCGTCTGTAAATTAATTTGTTGTTGAGAAACATCTCTGATCCTCTCTGAAACTGATTCTGCAGGTTTGGAAGATTTTTATTAAACTTAAAAGAAATGAAGCTGTGGTCTGATAACCAGCAGAGGTGGAAAAAGTCCTCAAATCCTTTACTTTAGTAAAAGCAGCAATACCATAATGGAAAAATACTTCGTTAAAAGTAAAAGTTATGCATTCAAAAGTTTCCTTCAGTAAAAGTATAGAAGTATTAGCAGTAAAATGTAGTGAAGTATGAAAAGTAAAAGTCAGATAAAAAAAAGTACAGAACTTGAGTTAATGGATTTAATTACTTTCCACCTCTGACTGGAACTGTAAGTTTTATGTTCCCCTCAATATTGGGAGAAAGATGAATTTTCCCCCCATTTATTTCTGCCTCAAACACATTTACTGTATTTTTACTCGCTCTGTGTTTTTCTAAGTTGAGTTTGACTGAAGCAGAAACATCTTCTCCTTTAAAACCGGATCCTTCTTGTTGTCTGAATCTCCTTTTAACGCCTTTAAAGTCATTTTGACAACAAGTTTCAAGTTTGGATTCATGTTTTCCCATCAGTTCAGCGGTTCAGTTTATTAATGTCTTACTGTTTTTCACTTTGACCAATAATTCTCCTCACTGTCTCTCATACCTGCAGACTTTTCTCATGTAAATTTCTACATTTTGTAAAGGAAAATGGGAAAATGGAGTTGTATTTAGGCTATTGCAGTACTTGAGTAAATGTATTTAGTTACTTTCTACCTCTGACTGGTACTGTAACACACTACATATAAAGTACTATGTTCCCCCCAATATTGGGAGAAAGATGAATTGTCCGCCCAATTATTTCTGCCTTTCCCATCAGTTCAGAGCTTCAGTTTATTATTATTATTATTATTATTTATTATATGTCTCACTGTTTTTCACTTTGACCAATAATTCTCCTCACTGTCTCTCCTACCTGCAGACTTTTCTCATGTAAATTTCTACATTTTGTCTCAATCTTTCTGACAAAGGAAAATGGGAAAATGGGGTTTTATTTAAGCTAAATTTAAATTCAGCCGCTTGTTGGAGTCTTGAATGAAGGAGTTTCATCCCAAAATAAGAGATCCAGCATGTGAAAGAGTAACACAACATCCCTGTTTTTTTATCTGAGTGAGCTCCTGTAACTCTAATTATCACCAACAGCATCTGTAATTTTAATCCAGTACAAATCTGCCGTGTAATCTGCTGTCAGTTTTCTGGAAAGAAAGAAAATCCAAGTGTTTTCTTCAGGAAAAAAAAAAAAAGTCGTCTGATACTAGTAATCCAGTTGGGACTGACATCACCGTAATGTGAAAGTACATGAAGTTTTTGGCAGGATTTTTTTTTTTTCTTCTACAAGCAGTAATTTGAGGGAAATCCCAGAAATCTTTGATCCCATGTGAATGTTCCTCTGGAAACATTAAGTGAGTAAAACTGACATTACAGGACCTGCCATATAAAACTAATCCAGTTCAAATAGAGCTGGACTCCAAACAAAATGATTGCTGACATGAAAGTAAAGCACAGTAAGTATTATTATGAAAGTTAGGAGACATTTTAAGACGGAGAAGATAGTTTTGTTTTTAAGAAAGAGTCATTTTTGTGTTTTTAGAAATATTGAATCTGCTGCGTTTTTGAATGAAAGCCAGATTGAACTTTGTGTTTTTTTTCTTCCTGCTTTAATATGAGTGTGAAGCTGAAACACACACACACACACACACAGGCAGGAGCGAATTATTACTGAGAGTTTTAACAGACTGCAGCGCTGTAGACTAATCATGCACTTCATGTAATATGGAACAGGTAGAAAAAAAAAAAAACTCCTCATTAACCTTTGACCCTGAACCTCACTTAAATTTAATGTGAAAAAAGGCGGAAAAAGGAAAAATGAATCAACGTATAAACTCATGGAAATTAAATGCAGTAATAGTTTTGCGAGTGTTTAATAATGTGTGCTAAGAGCCGCCAAAAAACTGTGCAGGTGGTTCATGCTCTGCACTCATAAAGACTTCATTACCGGCAAATAAAATGCTTAAATAAATCCCCTCCAACACACACACACACACACACACACACACACACACACACACACACACACACACAGGCTGATGGGAGCGCTCTGATATCGGTTACATCGCTCCGGAAATTCGCTCTTTTAATCCTCCGTGCTTTACACCTTCATTTCACCCGACTTTGTTTATTTCATTTCGGTCTCATTAGAAGCCGCTTGATATTTTTTAACAAACGCAGCTTTAATCCCTCTGTGCAGGAGGCTTTCACCGCAGAGCTGATTGGCAGATTTGATGAACAGTTCACATAGAAATCTGACAGAGTTATTAAGACTTTAAGACAAAAAACCAGGCTGGAAAACACGGAAGTGCATTTACTGTAACTCCATTTTCCCATTTTCCTTTTACAAATTTACACGAGAAATGTCTGCAGGTATGAGAGAGACAGTGAGGAGAATTATTGAAATTGAAATACAGCGAGACACTGAGCCGCTGAACTGATGGGAAAACATGAATCACAAGCATGAAACACATTTAATTTGTTGTCAAAATGACTTTAAAGACGTTAAAAAGAGATTTAAACAAGAAGAAGGATCCAGTTTTAAAGGTCCCACATCATGTAAAGCAGGACTCCCTCTCCTCTGTGATGATAAAGGAGTTGGATGTGTATCTAAACATGGTGAAAGCATCAAAACTAAATCCACACAATCCATATTAGAAAAGCGAGCCTCTAAACGAGCCGTTTGGACTTCCGTAACTTTGCGGCGTCACAAAGGTTCGCTCATTATCATTTCTGTAAGAAATAATAGACTAACAAAGTGTTTTTTTCAAAGCGGTCGAGCGGTCGTCATCGTTTATTACCGGAGAGTTTTCCCTACCTGTAGCCGCCGGGCCGCGGCGTCTCACGTTTCGCTCTCGAAACGGTTAGCCGATCGGAACGGAGGGTCGTTAATATTAATGAGCCTTAAAGACACGGAGACAGAAACAGCCTGTTCTTGGTAAGGCTCAGAGAGATGCTGGAAAATGAACGTGGAGAAATGGATTGAGAGTGTTTTTGGTTCATGACACCACACACACAGCTTTGAATGGACAGAAAGACACAAAATAAAACTCTGGAAAGAGGAGAATATGGAGCTTTAAAGGAGAAGATGTTTGTGCTTCAGTCAAACTCAACTTAGAAAAACACAGAGCGAGTAAAAATACAGTAAATGTGTTTGAGGCAGAAATAATTGGGGGGAAAATTAATCTTTCTCCCAATATTGAGGGAACATAGTACTTTACATGTAGTGTGGTACAGTTCCAGTCAGAGGTGGAAAGTAACTAAATCCATTTACTCAAGTCCTGTACTTCAGTCCAGTTCTGAGGTTCTGGATCTTTACTGAGTATTTCCATTCTGTGAGACTTTCTACTTTTTCTCCACTACATTTATCTGCCAGCTGGAGTTACTAGTTACTTTGCAGAATAAGGTTTTACATGCAAAACATACGATAAGCTCATAAAACATGTTGCATTATTAGAGTTTAAACTCCCCAACAGTATCTGGAGCAGTTAGACGACAACATTAACGACTTTTACTTTGACACTTCACTACATTTTACTGATAATACTTCTGTACTTTTACTGAAGTAAACTTTTGAATGCAGAACTTTTACTTTTAACGAAGTATTTTTCCATTATGGTGTTGATACTTTTTCAGCAGATCGGCCCTCCAACTTAGCTGAAGCTCTGCTACTGTACTCAGAGAGAGAGAGAGAGAGAGAGATAGAGAGAGAGAGAGAAAGAGAGAGAGAGAGACAGAGAGAGAGAGAGAGAGAGAGAGAGAGAGAGAGACAGAGAGAGAAAGAGAGAGAGAGACACACAGAGAGAGACAGAGAGAGAGAAAGAGAGAGAGAGAGAAAGAGAGAGAGAGACACACAGAGAGAGACAGAGAGAGAGAGAGAGAGAGAGACAGAGAGAGAAAGAGAGAGAGAGACACACAGAGAGAGACAGAGAGAGAGAAAGAGAGAGAAAGAGAGAGAGAGAAAGAGAGAAAGAGACAGAGAGAGAGAGAGAGAGAAAGAGAGAGAGAGAGAGAGAGCAGAAACCCGGTGGACTAGATAACTGTCTAAATAAAAATGATAAACTCTGCGGCTCCTGAACACGACCCGCCGGCTTTCCCCCCGCCGCGGGTTCAAATCCCACACAGCTAACAACCCCCCCCACCCCCCCAAATACCCCCCCTCCACCCCCAAACCCCCTCAACCCCAATCCCCCAAACCTCTGAACACACACACACACACACACACACACACACTAATGACCCCTCAGTCCTCCCAGCATGCACTGGGTGGTGGGTTGGGGGGGTGTTTTATTTTTATTTATGGGGGGCAGATAGAGGAGGCGGGGCCGGCTGACATGTTTATTGTGGCCCTCGGATCAGGAGCCGCCGGGGGCCACAGGTGCAGAGTTTTACATGAGGGGAGATTTACTGTATGTCTACCAGAGAGAGAGAGAGAGAGAGAGAGAGAGAGAGAGAGAGAGGAGAGAGAGAGAGAGAGAGAGAGAGAGAGAGAGAGAGAGAGAGAGAGAGAGAGAGAGAGAGACAGGCAGACAGACAGGTGAAGCGCCCTCTGCTGTCTGGAGGAACAGTCTGAAAATCAGAACTAGTCCTGCTGCTGAATTGTTTTTTACGTTAATCTCTTTCTTTATGTTTATTAAACCTTTCTTCCTTCAGCCTTTTGAACAAATGTAACACCGAAATTCTTCCAGCCGGATTTCGGTGTTCCACTTGTTGGTTTAATAATCAATCTTACAGCTAAATCCTTTCTTTTGCAGGACAGATGTATGATTGGGACATTTTTGATGTTTGTACCATATTAGATTATCATTTCATTCCAAATACATTCAGATTAGATTTTAGAATATGTTAGATTTTAGATAGATGTTAGTTTAGTTTAGTTTATTTGACTTTTTTTTTTAAAAACACATGAAAACAAACAATCATTTTCATCACATGTATCTCTAATAAAATCAAGGATAACACAAATAGTCCACAGACTTATTTCCATTATGGCCCTTTTTGGTGTTGTGAACAGGAGGAGCATTGGAGTGACATCAGATCTAATCAACTTTTTAAAATTATTTATAGCCAAGACCTGGCCAAGAGCGCAGCATGGAGACAAACTGGACAGAACACGTAGGTAAGCAAAGTCACACAGCACTAATCAATACAGTCAAGATTAATAGAATCAATCAAGTACATAATTTAAACAGTGTAGAAACATTGTCCGATAGATTTTACTTTGTAGACCTTTCATATAATAATTCACCAAAAGAAATCATATCAGTTTTTGTCTACAAAACATTAAAGGGATAGTTCTCCCAAAAGTTTTTAATTGTCATTATCTACTCATCCTCATGCCAGTGTTTCTTCTTCATACAACTCGACTTCTCCGGCTGCATGATCTCGCATGGGAAGGTGGAAGCTGAATACAGTGGAGGAAGACTCAATTTGCACTAAATAATTGATAAAATATAGTTTTTTTTCACTCACAGAGCGATCGCATGCTGCAGCCGTATGGAGACATTTATGGACATTTGTTGCCCTTTTTGAAGCCTAAAGGACTCGACTCCATTTACTGTAATTGTTTGGAAGAAAGCTTCTCCTGCAGCGAGCCTGGAGAACTGCTGCTAAGTTGTATAAAGAAAACACTCTCCTGATTTTGTACTGGCATGAGGATGAGCAGATAATGACTGAATTTAAAGGAGGGGTATCATTTGCTTTTTCAGCAATTTTATATAATTACCTGGTGTCTATAAAATACATCTGTGAAGTTTTTTTCAGTAAAAAATCGTTTAGTTATAGCTTTAGTTATTCACTTCCCAGTGTTTGTTTCCCACCTACAAGAAAACAGGTCGTTTTAAATAAGCAGCTTCTTATGCTAATGAGCTACTGCTCTGATTGGCTGGCCATTCTGGAAGGCCCGCCCTCCTCTTAGCGCTGATTGGTCGATTTCAGACAGTCCAGCGTCTACATAGAAACTGGAGCAAAATGGCATAGTAACATGATTCAATTTTTTTACTGTGATTACTTCACACCTCCAAGTACCAAAATCACCAGAAATACTAAGAATTGCCACATCCTAGGATACCCCCCCTTTTAATTTTTGGGTGAACTATCCCTTTAAGATCCTACTAAATTTGCTCAGTCTTACATGTAAATCCTTTCCAGCAGCCGTTTTTAGCTTGATATTAAAGGTGCTGCGGTCTGAAATCACAACTGAGACCAACATGAGTTTGTCAGTTTCCACCTGCGGTTTCCATTCCTGGAGGAATCGCCTCTCCGCTTCCCTTCTGCAGCCAACAGAGAGGGAAATATCAGGTGGCCGGGGGTAATGTCAGTATCAGACAGACAGTAAAAGCACATCACCTGCTGATGTATTTATGCAGTTATAGTTATGGTTTCCACTCCCGGTGACACGGCACACTTCCCCACAGCGGAGCTTTACAGGTCAGATAAAGAAATCCCAGTTTACTGCTGAGCTGCTGCAGCGCCGCTCCGCCCCGAGAGGAGCTGGTCAGAAAAACATCAAGTTTCTCTCTCGTCTGTTGGAAGTTAAGGAAAGGAAAGGACCGGGAGCAGCCGGGTGGCACACAGTAGAGTTTTGGTTTTGCTTCTACTGTGTAAAGAGAGAATTGTCGGTAACCCTTTAAATTACAGGCCAGTAATTACTCAGTAATGACCGGAAATAATTAAGTAATGTCCAAGTAAAATAGACTAGTTACAGCATGAGAGTGACTGGTAATACTGAGGGTTTGTCATACAGAGTAGGATTTTGCTGGTTGTGGTTTGTAAACACAACTTTCAAAGTTGACTCCTCCTCCCAGCTCAACAAGACGTGAAGCCACGCCCCTGAACATGAAACCACGCCCCCTGGACATGAAGCCACGCCCCCTGAACATGAAACCACGCCCCCTGAACGCTGCCAAAACAGTAAAAAACACAAGTACAGAGTCAGCCTGTTTTCTGTTGGACAGGTAGCTGCTGGTTAGCTTAGCTTGGCTAGCTAGCTAGGTATCAGCTTCTACTACAACGAAGCTACGCTAACAGTGGTAGCTAGCTGCAGCTCACACACACACACACACACACACACACACACACACACTCGCTCTGACCAGAACTCCAGTTACTCTGTGTTAGAGTTCGGACCGCTACAGACGTCAGCAAGGCTTTTAGATATAAAAGGATTCAGGTCGACGCCCAGAAACATTCAGAAATCAGAAAATCCAGGCACAAGGCTCTCTGCACACACACACACACACACACACACACACACACACACACACGCACACACACACACACACACTGTCACACACTACCAACAGGCCAGGAGGAATGACTGACGAGGGTCATGTTTGGATGAGTTTATGATATTTCAGGGGGGGAAACTGTAAAGGTTCTATGTGGAACCATATGAGCACGTCACTAGAGAACCTGTCTGAAAGGATTCTGCCTGGAGGAACTCTTTCTGGTTCTATGGAGAACCCAGTTAGTTAGGACTGTAGGCGGGGTGCTGCTGTGGCCTAAATGCAGAGTGTTGAGGTAGCAGGGAGCGGAGCAGGGGATTGTGGGTAGGTGTGTTCAGGTCCTCAGGGTCCTGAACACCGAACACATCAGTCAGACTGAACTCTGGGTGAACCTGCAACCAGCTGCTCTCCTCCTCCATCCCTCCATCCCTCCATCCCTCCATCCCTCCATCCCTCTCTCTCTCTTCTTCTGTCCTCCTCTGTCTCTTCCTCTTCCTCCATCCCTTGCTCTCCTTATCCTCTCTCTGTGTCTTTCTCTCTGTTTCCCTCTATCACTCCCTTCCTCCCTCTCTACTGTCTTGCTCTCCATCCCTCCATCCCTCCATCCCTCTCTCCTGTTTCCTCTATCCCTTTATCTCTCTCTATCTCTTCATTCCACCCTCCCCATCTTTCTTTTCTCTCTCACTCGCTCCCTTCCTTGCTCTCTCCCTCTTTCTCCTTGTCTCTGTCCCTTCCTTCCTTCATTCCTTCCCTCCTCTCTCTCTTCCTCCCTTCTTTTCTCTCTCCATCTGTCTTACTCTTCCTCTCTCTCTCTCTCCATCCCTTCCTTAATCTCTCTCACTCACCACTCCTTCCTTTCTTCCTTCCTCCCTCCCTCCCTCCCTCTCTCTCTCTCTCTCTGTGTGTGTCTCCATCTTTAGTGCTTTAATAAGAGCTGCTCACCCCCTGCCTGCACACACACACACACACACACACACACACACACACACACACACACACACCGGAAACCCCCCCACACGCATATATTGAGACACACACACACACAATCACCCCCCCCACCCCCCCCCCCCCGCCACCCCACACACACACACACACACGCATACTATATTGAGACATGCATACAATAAACCACACACACACTGAGTGGATTATTAGTAGACATCTGACTCTCTCTCTCTCTCTCTCTCTCTCTCTCTCTCTCTCTCTCTCTCCATCCGCTCATCTTTATGTTTTTCTTCACCTTTGTGACTGTCTCTCTATCTGTACGTTTCTCTTTCTCTCCTCCCTCCATCCACATTTCTCTCTCTCTCTTTCTCTCCACTCATCTTTATATTTTCTACACCCTTGTGATCACCTCTGTCTGTATGCTTCTTTCTCTCCATCCTCCTCCCTCCATTTCTCTCTCTCTCTCTCTCCCTCTGTCTCTCTATCATTCACCTTTGTATTCTTGACTATCTCTCTATCTGTATTTTTCACGCTCTCTCTCCCTCTCTCCTCCCTCTGTTTTACTTCCCATCCCTCCCTTCCTATTGCTTTATTCCTCATTCCCTCTCTTCCTCCCTCCCTCTTTATTCCGCTCTCTCTCTTCCTCCATCTCTCTCTCTCTCCATCCGCTCACCTTTATATTGTTTACACCCATGTTGCCTCTCTATCTGTATTTCAGTTTCTTCCTCTCTTCATCCCTCCCTCCATATTTTTCTGTCTCTATCCCTCGCTCCCATCCACTTCCTTTTATATTTTTTACACCTCTCTAACTGTATTTCTGTTTTTCCCTCTCTCTCTCTCTCTCTCTTCCTCCCATCCCTCTCTCTCTCTCTCCATCCGCTCACCTTTATATTGTTTACACTCACATTGCCTCTCTATCTGTACTTCTGTTTTCTCTCTCTCCATCCCTTCCTCCCTCTCTATATCCCTTTCTCTTTTCCTCCCCATCCACCCCTCCTTCTCTCTCTTCCCCTCTCTCTCCATCCGTTCACTCTATCTGTATTTCTGTTTTTTCCCTTTGCCCCTCCCTCTCTCTCTTCCTCTTTCTCTTCCTTCTCTCTCTCATTCTCTCTATCTGCTCACATTAATATTTTTTACACCTATGTTGTCTTCCTCTCTATCTGTATTTTGGTTTTCTCTCTCTCCCATCCCTCTCTCTCTTCCCCTCTCTCTCTCTCCATCAGTTCACTCTATCTATATTTCTGTTTTTTCCTTTGCCCCTCCCTCTCTCTCTCTCTCTCTCCCCATCCCTTTCTCTCTATCTTCCTCTTCTCTCTCCCTCTCTCTCTCTATCCGCTCACATTTACATTTTTTACACCCATGTTGCCTCCCTCTCTATCTGTATTTCTATTCTCTCTCTCTCCACCCCTCTCTTTCTTTCTTCCTCTTCTCTTTCCATCCGTTCACTCTATCTATATTTCTGTTTTTTTCCCTTTTGCCCCTCCCTCTCCCTCTCTCTATCTTCCTCTCCCTCTCTATTGCTTTCTCTCTTCCTCCCCATCCACCTCTCTCTCTCTCCCCATCCCTCTCTCTCACTATCTTCCTCTTCTCTCTCTCCATCCATTTGTGTATTTCTGTTTTTTTCCTTTGCCTCTCCCTCTCTCTCTATCTCTCTCTCTCTATTGCTTTCTCTCTTCCTCCCCATCCACCTCTCTCTCTCTCTCCCTCTCTCTCACCATCTTCCTCTTCTCTCTCTCCATCCATTTGTGTATTTCTGTTTTTTTCCTTTGCCCCTCCCTCTCTTATCTCTCTCTCCCTCTCTCTATCCGCTCACGTTCACATTTTTTACACCCATGTTGCCTGCCTCTCTATCTGTATTTCTGTTTCCTCTCTCTCTCCTCCTCTCCCTCTCTCTCTCTCTCCCTCTCCCCATCCCATCATCCCTCGCTCTTCACAAACACGCCTGCAACCATGCCCTTTCCCTCTTCAAACTAATTACCTCGGCTACCTTGTACCCGCCGCCCCGCGGGACTCCAACAACTGTCAGACCAGTATTATTTTTGAAATTTAAACAATCATCTTACGTGCGCTGCTGCTAAGATCCTGGCCTTTTCGGCAGCTTCGACCTTCAGTAATTAATACCCCAGGGCCCATTATTGGCAAAGCCTTTATCCTCTGGGCCAAGAAGCCTCTAACCCGCTAATTACGGCCAAGCAGCTAATCTTCCAGCCGGCTGATTGACAGCTACACCTATTCTACTAATTGCCTGTTGCAGACAACACCTGGTGAACCGCAGCGCCGGGGGAGAGCGCCGCGCTCCGACAACGCCTATGGGTCCTGAGGGAGGCCAAACAAGTGAGGGGAAGGTGTGTGTGTGTGTGTGTGTGTGGTGTGGGGAAGGTGTGTGTGTGTGTGGTGTGTTGGATAGTAAGGAAGGTGTTTGGTGTGTGTGTGTGTGTGCAGGTCTTTTGTGTGTGCAGGGAGGTTTCTGACCGTGAATCTGTGTGTGTTTATGTGAGAAAGAGTGTGTGTGGTGTGTGTTTTGTGTGTGGGGAAGGTGTTTGGTGTGTGTGTGTGTGTGCAGTTCTTTTGTGTGTGCAGCAAGGTTTTTGACCATGAATGTGTGTGTTTATGTGGGGAAGTGTGTGTGTGTGTGGTGTGTGTTGGTTGTTTGGTGTGTGTTGGGTGTAGGGAAGGTGTTTGGTGTATGTGTGTGTGTGTGTGTGTGTGTGTAGTTCTTTTGTGTGTGCAGGGAGGTTTCTGACCATGAGTGTGTGTGTTTGTGTGCCATGAGAAGAGGCTAAACAAGTGTGTAGAAGGTGTGTGTTGGATAGTAAGGAAGGTGTTTGGTGTGTGTGTGTGTGTGTGTGTGTGTGTGTGTGTACATCCTTTGTGTCTACAAGGTTTTTTTGACCATTAATGTGTGTGTGTGTGTGTGTGTGTTCAGGTTCATCTGATCTGAGGACAGTGTATGGAGGCTAAACAAGTGTGAGGAAGGTGTGTGTGTGGTGTGCAGGGGGATTTTATGTTTGACTGTGTGTGTGTGTGTGTGTGTGTTTATGTGTGTGTGTGTGTGTGTGTATCTGTGAAGCTCACAGCTCTACAAAACAGAAAACAAAATCACTTCCATTAAACCGTTCAGTTCAGAGTTCAGTTATAATATTTTAACATCAAGTCTGAAAGTCCTGACCCCCCCCCCCCCACACACACACACACACACTACTAGGGTTACACTGACATTGTCCTGTTATTAAAATGGATTCAGTCTGATCTAATACAGTCTGATTGATTCCATAGAATTGATCAATACTTCACTGGTTGTCTATGGGAAGAACCTGAACTGATTCTAATGAGACACTTTGATCAGATTCAAGACTAGAATGTGTGAATGTTTTTTTTAGTGTTAGTATTAGTATTAGTATGATTATTATTACTATCCTACAGGTTTCAGTGGAGAGTTTTAGTGTCCCATGATGCTCTGAATGTTTCAGAGGAGAAAACTCTGGAGAAAAAAAACTGAATACTGTGAATTTTGGGGAGATTTGAAAATGTATAGATCATGAATAATTGGATACCGCAGCTTCAAAACAAACATATCAGCATCTGTACCAGCTTTCTTATCAGTGGTATCAATGGTACTCTACACACACACACACACACACACACACACACACAGATACACAGATACACACACAATGTTGCAGTCCCACAAAATATCTTTGGTATCTTTACACTAACTGCATAATTCTATACATTTTCCTTCTGCTCTTCAGATATTAACAGAATAAAGGCCGGTGGATTTTTTGGTCTAAGACAAAACAGACAAACTGTCAGCTGAAGTGATAAATATCAGTATAATTATTATTTCCTTGCTTGATTTTAAAAATCAGCGGGTCCGGGAGACGAAGCCGCTCGGATATTTCAATCGTAAACTTCAACACGGCTGTCAGAAAGGCTGCGGCTCGGCCTTTCTAATATTAATTATATGAGAATATTTCTGTCACCAAACACGAAACTAATAATAAAGCGCGGAGTCCGGACACGCAGATGAATCGAACAGCTGAGGGAAATGTTTGCCGAGCGTTTAGCCGTAAAAAAACGCAGCAAAGCGTCCAGCGGGTTTCCCTCTGCCACAGAAAACATATTAATCTCTCCTCCGCCGCGCCGGCCAAACGAAACACTCCGACTGTTTGTGTGAGGAGACGAGTCAATAACTCTCATCCACTCTGCATGGAGCCGCCCCGGCCCGCCGCCCAGCGCTCACACACTGGAATGTTAGGAGGTTTGGGGGTTTGTTTTTTTTTTCTCACTGAAATTCATTTTACACTCGAGTTTTTCACAGCAGAATTCAACATTTCCCTCCAGCAGCAGAGGAGTGAGAGGAAACTTCTGTGCAGCAAACAGTAACAGGATACAGCAAAGAGGAGACATTAAATAATAAAAAATAGGAATATAGCAAACGACGGGTATTAAAAACAGCTATTAAACACAGCTGACAATTCCAGGATTTTAAGTGCATTTTAAGTGGAAATCTATGAAGGAAAGGTGTGAAAAATAAAAATATGAGCTACAGCATTATGAGGGAAATAACAGCAAGAATGAAAATGTTTGATATGAAAATACACTGAAAAATGAAATATATGCACTCAAAATATTGAGTTATTTACTATATATGAGAGAGAATATGGGATTTTAAGCAAAGCAGCGATCCTCTGCTACATATCTGCCTTCACGTTGTCGTCTGGTTGTATTTTTAATATTTGATTTTAATCCTCAGTAGACATTTAGTGACATCTGGATTTTTTCCGTCTCACTCACACATTTACAGAGATGTTTATCAATGAGCACTTTCCCTGTGAAAGCTAATAAAATAAAACTAAAATGAACAAACTATATTTGTGCGGTCGGAGTTAGCTGTGAGATATTGAGCATCGAACCCAGCTGACAGACTGTTATGTACTTTCTTACTTTCTATCTTTTTAAATATTTAACCCCAAAACATTACACAAGCACGGTAAGTAAAACTCAAAGGTCATGGATGTGTGGATAACTCAATTTTGAGAAAAGTCAGATAGAACTTTATAATTCCAAGCTCACGATAAGTCAATTTACAGCTCATATAAAAAATAATAAAATGTGCATCATGTTCACTTCAGCTGGTGTGCAGACGTGCGTTGTGAAACTTTTCACCTTATCAAATATATCTTGGGTTTGGTGTGAGAGGGGTGTAAGTGACATTTTGGCCAAAACTGAGTAGATTTGTAACTATAAACAAAATCAAAATAAAGAGGAAAACTCAGAAGTGAAAACCTTTGATTCAGTTTGGTGCAAAAAGGACGCAGCTGCACTCACAAGCTTTTTATAGAATATCAGTTTACTGAATCTTAATCTCTGCTAAAGTACGATTCCTCTGTTATCTTTTGAATAAAAAAGATGCGATCATCTAGCGTTTTGTTTTTGTTGTGCTCTAAACCGAGTTAAAGGTCGGCGCCGCGCCTCTCGCCCCGCAGCTTGATGTCCGGCCGCTCCGAACAGGCGAGGAGGGGTTTGGAGAATAAGTCCGAGTGATTTCCAGCCGGCTGACAGCGGTCGGCGGAGGAGGGAAGCGATGTCTGATAGCAGCCGTGGGGTTTGGGACTCGCTGTCAGTCTGCCTGCGCCTGACGGGCCGGCGGGGGGAAAAGGCCAGAGCGCGGGGCGGGGGCGCGGCGGGGGGGGCGCAGGCGCGAGGGCGACGCCCGCCACGCGGCGCAGAGGAGAGGAGAGGTCGCCTCCCGGTCCGAGGGGACGCACGCCGCCACCGTGTTCTGCAAATGTAACCCGTCACCCCCGCGGCTCCTGACCTTAGCCTGGCGAGGCGCGGGGAGGGGGCGAGGGGGGCGCCGGATCGATTGATCTAAATAACATTATGACGCGATTACCATACCGGCCGGCGGCCCCGCCAGGACGAGCGCACAGCAGGCGGCGGGACGGCGAGCGACGCCACACATCACACAGTCAGAAAATCCATCTGGAGCGCCGCTCTGCTGCCGCGGCGCCGGCCAACTGGCTCCGTGCAGATTATGATGCTTTCAATTAGCAAAGCTGAGAGAAAACCGGACATTTAAATTATATTTCCTCAGTTTCACTGAAGTTTTTAGATTTGCTTTAGTTTTTTCGATAAAGGAATGATGCGATAAATAGCAAAGACAGTTGAAAAGTGGATCTGTGCATCACGACTTCCAAGAACATGTCATACGTGTTTCTAACATGTAGAAGTCTCCATCGTGGTTGTATGACCGTTAGTTGGCCGACAGCTGAAATCTTCTACAATAAACAACAATAAAATCCTCTCGCTGCTCCCAGTTTTCACTCCAGTTTTCCAGTTTGTGGATTCATGTCTTTTCTTCATGTTTCTGCCTCTCAGCACCTGGAAAATGAACATTAGCTGATACCAAAGAACAACAACAACTTGCCCAATACAAATCAATACTAGTAAATCCTTGAAAACTCAATTTTTCTGGTGTGGATATGATTTTTTTGACATTCATGAAGCCCATTTATTCAGTTCCAGCCAACTGATGGAAACATGGATGGAAATGGCAAGTGTGAATCAGACTGGAAGAAGTAGAAGTCTGTCATTAGAGCTCAAACCTTCACCAACGCTGGACAATCCTCCAACAGTCAAACCTGCAGCCTCTGTTATAGTTTATGTCAGTTTATTATTTGATTTTGCGACAAAATTGCATGTGAAAGCAACGCAGCTGACTTGGAAGTCCACAATGTCAGACTTTCCCAGCAGCACCTGAATGCAGCAGAATAGTTTTGGCTAAAAAACAGAAAATCGTCTAATGGGGGAAATCCCAGATCTGGATCAGCACTAAAATCTGATCAACTGATCCTTGGACTGAGAGAGATCTGTCCTCCAGATTTCAGACAAATCTGTTCATAACATTTTGAGATATCTTGCTAACAGACAGAGAGACAGACAGTGGAGAAATTGAAATTGCTAAACAATCACAATACAATGAATGTATTGCAAATCAGAGACATGACTACACTATAAGTGCCATGGTCTTATATCATCCTTTTATTAAAAATGTGATCTGGTCCAGTCTGATATGATGATATGATGCAGTTTGATTGATTCCATATTTACTGTAGAATTAATCAATACTACACTGGTTGTCTATGGGAAGCTCTTAACCTGAACTGATACTAATGAGACACTTTGATCAGATTCCACACGTCAGGATGAATATATTATTGTTATTAGTAGTATTAGTATCATCCTGGGCTTCAGTGGAGAGTTTTAGTGTCCCATGATGGTGTAAATGCTGTTTCAGAGGCTTTTAAGAATAAAATTCCAAGGGAAACACTGAATACATGTAATTTGGGGGATTTTTTTGGCATGAAAGCTGAAATTTAAAGGCACAAAGCATCAGCTATAAGCGACTCGTAGCCAAAAAATATCAGCATCACTATTGGTCTTGTTCGAACTCTACATTCTTGTGTCCTTTTTCTTCCAGTTGCTCAACTTCTGCACATTACCCAGAAGTCAACTGTTCTCCAGCGCTACAACTGGATGTTCTGCTGCAGTTTCAGCGTGAGAGCCGAGCCGAGCCGAGCAGGAAGGAAGGAAGGCTCAGCGGCGTTCCAGTGGAAACATCAGATCGTCGTCAGGATGACCGCATCGCATCAGCGGAGCAAACGAGACTCCGGACGCCGCCGGCTCGAGCCGACACTGAGACCCAGAGACCCCCGCGCTCTGAGAGGAGAGCGTCGTCAAGGATACGATCATCATCGTCGAACCCCACCGTCCGTTACGTATCGTCCCGCAGCGTGTTTCTGCTTCTGTACGGTCGATCCAAAGCGGCGGTGGGGGGTTTCTGTGTTTAATAGCGTCAAGCAGGCTGGTGTGTGTGTGTGTGTGTGTGTGTGTGTGTGTGTGTGTGTGTGTGTGTGTGTGTGGGGTGGCGGGGAGGTTCCTGACCGCTGGGCCGGAGAGCACAGCAGCTCATTTATCAACATTCTTCTGCAGAAATGATTTATCTGTTCGCTGGATTTGCACAGATGTCTGCAGCGGGCGGGAGGAGCCCAGGGGGCGCTGTGGGGCCTGTGAGTGTGTGTGTGTGTGTGTGTGTGTGTGTGTGTGTGTGTGTGTGTCTTGAGTGTGAGTGTGTGCATGCTTATGTATGTGGGTGTCCATGTATGTGTGCATGCATGCTTATGTATCTGGGTGTCTGTGTTTGTGTGTGTGTCAATAGGCTTGTATGTGTGTGTGTGTGTGTGTGTGTGTGTAAGCCTGTGTGTTGCATCATGCATGTGTGTGTTGATTGTGTATGTGTGTGTGTATGCGTGTGTGCATGCTTATGTATGTGGGTGTCCATGTGTGTGAGTGTGTGTTGAGTGTGTCCGTGTATGTATGAGTGCTTGTGTGTGTGTGTGTTGAGTGTGTCCGTGTGTATGAGTGCTTGTGTGTGTGTGTTGAGTGTGTGTGCACGCATGCTTAAGTATGTGGGTGTCCATGTGTGTGTGTGCGCTAACAGGCTTGTGTGTTTGCTTGTGTGTGTGCTTATGTGTGTGTGTGTGTGACCGTGTGTATACTTATATGTGTGTGTGTGTGTAGGCTTGTGTGTGCATGCATGTGTGTCGAGAGTGTGTGTTTGTGCATGTTTATGTGAGTGTGTGCTTGCATTTGTGTGTGTTTTGTGCATGCATGCTTATGTGTGTGTGTGTGTGTGCATGCTTATGTACTGTATGTGTACATGTGTGTGTTTGTGTGTGTGTGCATGATTATATAGTGTATACTGTATGTGGGTGTCTGTGTGTGTGTGTGTGTATTCTTGTGCGTGTTTGTGTCTTAAGTGTGTGTGCCTGTGTGTGTGCTTATGCATGCTTATGTGAGTGTGTGTGTGTGTGTGCATGCTTGTATGTGAATATGTATTTGTGTGTGTGTGTGTGTGTGTGTGTGTGTGACCAGTAGGTTGCTGCCACACAAAGGGAACCTCTCCTCTTCCTCCTCGTCTGTTTTACAGGTATCGGAGGTCTCGTCCTCCTCTGGCCAACAGAGGGCATTCTGGGAAACGACCCGCCCGCTCCGCAGCCGTAAAAAGCAGCAAATGGAGTGGAAAAGCGTTGGGAGGGGAGCGGCGGCTCCGATCCGAACGCCGCCGAACCCCCAAACGCAGATTTGGGCGCTGAGCTGTCCGCCATGCAGAGAGGAAAAAATCATCAGCGCTGCGTCAGCCGGACGCTCGAGTTCAGTGTTTTGTTAAATGACACTCAAAGGTTCCTCAACGTCTTTTTTTGTTTGTTTTCTTTACTGACCTTTGCAGGAAATGTCTTCACGGCGCCCGGCGGTGTCAGCGGACGCGTGAAGCTGCGATTCTGCCGCGGCGTCCGGGGAAGACGAGCGGCAGGAAACGCAGGAAACGCTCTTTAACGCGTTGTAAGAGAAACATCTGACTCGGCGCTCGGTAGGTGAGCGTCTCCGTTTGCATTTCTCCTCTAATAAGATATTCGTGTCGTTAGGCGGCTGAGGTCCGGGCCAGGAGACCTCGCTCTGCTTAATTGCAGAGAGAAGCTACACAAGATCAGCTGCTTTATTATTCAGAAGCCAAATTAACACTATCAAACAGACTTTGGGTGCCGTGCTGTGAGCTTTGAATCGCTGCAGGGTCAACGACATGCAAATATTTGCATGTTCAGATGCTCTTTTAACACGGAATGAAAGGAGAGAGAGGAATACTTCATCATGTTGTGTGCATATAATATAATTGTGTCTCTGGTCGGGCGCAGAGTCTGTTTGAATTTAATTAGGAGCATACTTACAGCCCCAATATTCGACTAATGAAGCTCGTTTGTGCGGCTGTTGCACAACTAACACCCAAATGATAAATGGGAGGCGTCACTTTAAAAGATGATAAATCGGACTCTGCCCCTCTGGACATCAAAAAAACATCGGGCTCCGCGGCGTCCGACCGGGGGAGCGCGAGCGCGGGATCATGGGTAAATGAGACCTGAGCGGCTCCCCGGTGGGCGGGAGAGGAGCGAGGCATCGTGGGAAGTTGTGTGTGGAAATCACAGGGGCCGAAAGGCACACACTGCTGAAATGTCAAGCCCCCGAAGAGGGGCCCCCTGTCTGACAGAGCGCTGAATAAAACACAAATAAGAAGTGGAGCTCACACACTGCTTTCATGTAGAGACACAGCTAATGTCAATATGAAACACACTGCAGCCTGAATATCTGACAGATAAAGGCAGGCAGTCAGCTGCTTTGTCCAAATAATAATGTATTTTGATTTTACAGATTGTTTACCTTGCCTTTCTTTCTTTCTTATGTGGCTGTATTCTGACTTTACATTATTTTATTTTGTTGGTCTGCAAATTTTACATTTTTCTCCCTCGCCAAGCCTCCTTTAAAAAATAGATTCTAATTTCAACCCCTGGTTAAATAAAGGTTAAATAGATAAAATAACAAAAGCATAATATATTGCTTTTCCAGAAACAGCAGCAGCTCGCACTGAACCGCTCTGAAGCCGAGTGTGTAATTAAAATGCTTCTCAGTGAAGAGACAGATCAGACTGAAGGAAAAACCCACAATGCATTGTGTGTTTCCCTAAGAGAAACCCAAACGCTCCCCACCTTCATCTCCACCTTCATTTCCTCTGCAGCAGCATGTGAACGTCCTCTCTCTCTCCCTCTCTTTCCCCCTCTCTCCCTCTCTCTCTCCCTTTTCTTCACTACCTGCTTCCTTCCTCCATCCCTTTCTTTCTCCTTTCCTTCCTCTCTTTCTCTTTATATTTCACCTCATCTTTCTCCCTCCATGCTCTCTCCTTGTCTCTTTCGCTCTCTCTCCCTCCCTCTCTCCCTCCTTGTCTCTTTCGCTCTCTCTCTCTCCCTTTTCTTCACTACCTGCTTCCTTCCTCCATCCCTCTTTCTTTCTCCTTTCCTTCCTCTCTTTCTCTTTATATTTCACCTCATCTTTCTCCCTCCATGCTCTCTCCTTGTCTCTTTCGCTCTCTCTCCCTCCCTCTCTCCCTCCTTGTCTCTTTCGCTCTCTCTCTCTCTCTCTCTCCCTTTTCTTCACTACCTGCTTCCTTCCTCCATCCCTCTTTCTTTCTCCTTTCCTTCCTCTCTTTCTCTTTATATTTCACCTCATCTTTCTCCCTCCATGCTCTCTCCTTGTCTCTCTCTCTCTCTCTCCCTCCCTCCCTCTCTCTCTCTCTCCCTCCCTCCCTCCCTCTCTCTCTCTCTCTCCCTCCCTCCCTCCCTCTCTCTCTCTCTCTCCCTCCCTCCCTCCCTCTCTCTCTCTCTCTCTCTCAGCGTAATGACACAGAGCGAGACTTAATGCACCTACCAAGACAGTGATTATCACCTCTGTAATCCTACAGTTCATTAGTCTCCCCCCCTCTTAATAATTAAGTTGGAGAAGTGCCGGGGTCCGGAGAGACTCTCCTCCTCCTCACTAATGCACACATTAACAATAAAGGCTCCGTTGGACTTAAAGGTGTGGGCTGAACCCCCGGCGTGGGAGCCCCGCCCCCCCCCCCCCCCCCACGGCCCCGCCCCGCCCCGCCCCCCCGCCCGGCGCCGCCCGCCCGCGGGAAGCCAGGTCTCTCCACTTCACTTGTTAGCAGCCGTTTTATGGGCTTTATCGATCAAATGTGTGGCATGGGCCGGGGTTAACGAGCAGCAAGGTTGTTTGCTTAATTGAACTTTATGTTGCCAAAGGGGAATTGTTGGGAAAGTGCTTTTTAAACGGTCCCTAATGTTTACGGAGTTGCTCTGGCATGTGTGTAGCGGGGTGTGAAGCTGAAGCATGCACATTTACTCCCTCTCTCTTTAAAACACACACACACACACACACACACACACACACACACACACACACACACACACAGCAGGCGCCGCAACACACCGTGTCAATAGGTTATCGGAGATGGTTAACTGTCCTGAGCGGCAGGCAGGCGGAGGTATTGAGAGGCTGCAGACAAAGAGCCGGCAGATGTGAGCCGGACAATCGAAGGCGGTTAGAATGAAGCTTGATTGTATAAACATGAAATTGATGTTTTGTGAAAGCAGAGCGTCACAGAGAGAGAGAGAGAGAGAGAGAGAGAGAGAGAGAGAGAGAGAGAGAGGAAAAGGAACATTTCCCTCGGTAAGTTTCATGTCTGGACCCCCAGGCAGCGCTGGGATCCCACACACACACACACACACACACCCGGACCACATTGAAATGTGTAAACATTATGAGAGGGCCGGCTCTCTCTCTCTCCCTCTGAGGACTCGCTGCTCTCATGCATAATGCAGGCGGAGAGTTTGACCGCTGGCCTGTAGCTGATTGGCCGTCTCGGGGTCAGGAGTGGGGGACTGGCGGGTTTTGGGGGGGTGGGCAGTGGGGGGGGGGGGGGGGGTTAGGTGTGTGTGTGTGTGTGGGGGGGGTAGAAACCTCCATCTCCCCAGCCTGGCCGACTGACTGTCTGAACCTCCCAAACCCCAACAGAGCACCCCCCCCCCCCCCCCCCCCAGCCCCATCTGAATGCTAGGTGGGCAGCACTGACCCCCCCCCCCCCCCACACACACACACACACACACACACACACACTGATCAATGGAAGGTGGGCTGAGGTGCAGCAGGATTATCTGAGGTACTTTGTTTTCTCCTCGCGCTTCTTCCCTCTTCACTTCCTCCTGCTTTGTTCAGACGAAGGTGAAGAAGAAGAAGAAGAAGAAGAAGAAGAAGCTCTAAAGCCACAGACAGGAAGCTCAAATAGGATTTTTTTTTTTGCATATCAGATACATATTTTTTCTAAAGTTTGAACAACAAATAAATCAGATTTTAGCAGATTAAACCACAGTTGTAGATGGGCTGAAATCAAATCAGATTTCAAGTCTTCGTTCCCACGCAACGCGGATTTGGCGCCACATGTTGCGACAAGAACTACAAACATGGAGGCGAGCGGTGCGTGGACACATTAAAAGGTTTCATGATGAATGTGTTCTGCGCTGCAATTAGAAAATATGTCATAAAAACAGCACAAGCGTCCATGTTGCCAGCTTGTTGCTGCTGCTGGACAGGAAACATGCCGCTTAGTCAGCGTCTGTGTCGTTACCATGACAACCAATGTTGTAATGACAGCAAATGATTATACTGTTTAAACACACAAATCCGATCTGGTCACCTGTAAATGACAATGTGTCAGCCTTAACGTCGGTGACTTTTTCCAACATTAACCTTTAGCTAATTTTCCATGCCATAATATACAGCTATTTAACAATAAATGCCAAAAAAACTATTTATATTCTTGTATTTTTATATCAAAATCCCATTCCTGTTCCTTCCTGGAAAACAGGAGTATCTTTAACGATTTCTGAACAGTCCCGCCCCTCCGCCCCTCCCATCCAATCAAACTGTCTTTCTCTCCCTAACTGATTTCCCATTGGTTCACACTTTTGAATGCGCCCTCCCTGCGTTATGTCCCGCCCCCACATCCTGTTTCAACAGGAAACACATCACATTAAGGAAGTAAAGACGCTCTCAGAATGACGTTTCATTCATGACTTTAAAGATGAGATTAGAAAATCGTCTCAGTGTAAGCAGACTGAAGCGGACTGAAGCGGACTGAAGCGGACCGAAGCGGACTGAAGCGGATCTGGTCTGAAGAAACTCACTGAGCAGAAAAAAAAAATCTACATGTGTATTCAAAGCCGTCTATTAAAGCTTCATTGGCCTGTTTAAGTCTGACTTGTCTTCCCTCCTCCAATTTGCTTTGAAATCGGGGGTGGAGGGAGAGAGGCCAATCCAACGTTTCTTTTTTTTTTTTCATTTTTAATGGAGACATGTGGCCATGATTTATTCAAATGACAAACCTCTCCTTTCTCTCTTTTTCTTTCCTGAGGTATTAGTCATTGGGTGCTAATGTCAGATTACTTTACTAGCCATTCTGCTCTTGATAAATGACTGAGACAGGCAGTAAAAAATAGATCAAAACCGCTGGGATGAAGAGAAGGAGGGGGGGGGAAGGAGCAGAAAGGCCGTTAAATCATTTCCCTCCAACGCCCAACAGGCTCGGGAAATGCCACCCATTATTCCGCTGCCACGGCTAATCAAAGCAGCCGGAGTGATTAGAGAGAGGAGACGGTGCGGCCGCGCTCTTTCTTCCTCCTACCTTAACAAGCCATTATCACTCCAGCTGAACCGCGGCGTGGCACGCTGGCTTACCGGGTGAAATATGGCGCACTTCACCGCGCTCGCTATATCACAGGGCAGAACGCAGGGCGGCAAATTGTGTTATTAGGCCTTAAATATGTAATTAAGGAATTTTCCGAAGGAGCCGGGTGCGGGATCACAGAGAGACGAGCGACTTAGAGGAGAAAATCCACTTTATTATCGCTTAAGAATAAAAAATCTTTATATGTTTCAGATTTATCTTGTCAAATTCACATATAAATTAACAACAGTTTTGCACGAAGTAAGAACTGAAACCGTTTCTTGCCTTAAATGCTGAATATCCATTTAGAAAAACGATTGCCACCTAAAATTCATGACTTCAAAAAATACACTTTTTCTTTCCTGAAAAAGTTACTTTTTCATAAGCAAAGGCCTTAAGATGACTCATAACTTATAGAAGCAAACGATAATGTGCTTTACTTTCACGCCGGCGATTGTTTTGTGAGATTTTCAAACGCCGGATCTCTCATTTTGGAGCCAAACTCTTCCATTATTCACAGGCTGGTTCAGCAGAAGCGGCGACACCAAACCGGAAACAACCGAGTGAGTGAAGAACGGTGTCAGTTAGTGCAGCAGGGTGAGCAGCCGGGAGACAACAGACCGCTTCCACTGGAAAGACACGTAAACATGTTGAGACGGCTTGTTCCTTTCCACCAAAACACAACTGGTGAAAGTCTGTAATAAAGAGGCTGGAACTAACAGATTACATTTACCCTCATTAATGTAAATGAGCAGCTTTTTTCTGTGCTTTTACTTTGTTTAAGTAAGTAATTTGACTCTTACCTTAAGTACATTTGAGCTGAAGTATTGTACTTTACTACAGTTTAAGTAAGTAATTTGACTCTTACTTGAAGTACATTTTAGCTGAAGTACTGTACTTCACTACAGTTCTTTACACTGTCTATAAGCACTGCATCAGAAACAGTCGTAAATTGCACTGAATGTATCGTGTTGATTCATGCTTTACTTTATTATACACTTAATTTGATTACTTTCAAAGCTCTTAAAGGTCAGGCCCCATCTTATATCACAGACCTTATTCACTGGCACTCAGCTCCTAGGTCTCTTAGATCTGACAACAAATTTCTCTTGTATGTCCCACGGTCACGACTAAAACTAAAAGGTGACAGAGCCTTTGCAATTAGATATTAGATTTGCCGTTAGATATTGGATGTGCTCCCTCCATCTCTGTTTTTAAATCTAGGCTGAAGACACATTTTTATTCTCTGGCCTTTCTGGCCCACTAATATTTTAATCTGTTGTCATGTCTATAACTCTGTATTTTGTCCCTTGTTGTTGCTTATTGTTGTCGTTGGTATGTTTTATTTTTACTTTGTATTTTAATGTTCTTTGTACAGCACTTTGGTCAGCTCAAGCTGTGTTTAAATGTGCTCTAGAAATAAACTTTACTTACTTACTTACTTACTAATTTTAAGTTTTATTAAAAGCATCAACTTCAAACTCTCATCCGTTTATCATTGCATGTGAAAGATCCTGTGTCCTGTGTAACAAAAGTCCGGTCCCTGCATCAGTTTTACCAGAGGAAGTCTGGTAATGTAGTTTTTACTGCACTGATTCACTGATTTCAATCCCATGCAGATCGACTTTATTTGTGATTACTGCAGGAGCAAAACTCCCACGACTGCCAGCTTTAATACCGTCCGGATCGATTCATAAATTACAAATAATTTGCGCCGTAAAAGACGTATTCTGCAGTGTGGCGGATATGATACGCCCCCTCAGTATTTTATGGAAATAATAAAGTAATACGTTACATCACCTACGTTATCCTGTGATACTAATCCCATCCGGACAGGGCGAGAGTCTGTTTTTATTTAATAACTTAGTAACTTTTACATTCTGAATAAGCAACCTTTTACTTTTATTCAAGTTGTATTTTTACTTTTGCTTAACATTTGGAAAACCAACCCATCTCCACTATTTTTTAATGTAAATACCTTGACATTTACAAGTTGTACAGAAACGTCCCTTCTTGACTCTTCCTAGAGCCGCTGTGTTTAGAAACTAGTGCTTGAAGATTTTCAAAATCACCGAAGGAAAGTGGTGAATGATCGATTTTATTTTATTTAGTAGATCTCGGTGCTCTCTCCACCCCTGCCACCAGTGGATTGGCCAAAAAGTGCTGCACTTTTGCTCTTTTTCTCACAATCTGCATCCTCCCTGTCTTTGTGAGACTTCACCTGCTGTCAGATACAGTGGAAAAACACATTTTCGACTTGAAAAGTTCATATTAACTTAATTTACAGTCGACTGATAAGGACGGACAGTTGGAGAAAATTTTGCGTTTGTGTTTCCGAGTTATGACGCAATGATGAACTTTTAATATTCTCAACATGGAGGAAAAAAACAGTTTAGTGTCAGTCCACAGTAAGGAAACACTTCTACACACATGATCCTTTATTACAGGTTTGTAGTTCTCAGATTAACCATCATAACTAACATTTGTTTAAATAAAGTTCGTTAAATTAGTTTGTTCAGCTGCCAGACAGAAATGTTTGTTTGTCTTTTGTCTTCCAGGTTTGCTTTTCCGACAAAACATCACCTGAATGCACCGTCTGTTCAGAAGTCCCAGATGTCGGACTTTCCCAGCAGCACCTGAACGCAGCAGGAGGTTTGTGCTTTGTCTCAGCAGGACCAGCTGGCGGGGGGGGGGGCGGAGCCTGTTCACACCTGTTCAGCAGGTAAGCGACACCTGACACCCGTCGTCAAGCCTCTCAGCGCCATGGCAACGGCACTCGGCTCCTCCCAGATGATGTAACCAACAACAACAACAACACTTCATTAAGACTCTGAAACAGCTTCCATTGTTCTAACATGCATCTGTGTGTAGTCTGCATGTAAGGTGATCTGCGTGTGAAATGTGTGTGTGTGTGTGTGTGTGTGTGTGTGTGTGTGAAATGTGTGTGTGTTGGGGGGGGGGGGGGGGTCATGTAATGTAGTCACAGGTTTGAGTCCCGGGACAATCTGTTCATCCCAGTCAATATAAATGCTATAAACATAATGTGAAAAATGGCTGTAGACATGTTCCAATATAATTGGAAAATATTATGACTAATGAAATTCCCCCATCACACACACACACACACACACACACACCTATTCCTATTGATACATTCCTGCCTTTATATGAAGAATTGATTTACCAAAATTATAATTGAACAATAAAATGAAAACATAAAATGTGCAAAGAGTGTGTTTATAGTTGCAATATTCAACTTTCCTCTTTGAGACATATAGAGAAATATATAGTTAGCCCCGCCTCTCAAGTCCCCGCTCCACCGCCTGTCAGTCATCTTGATGATGTCATCAGGTCACCGGCAGCGTAAAGCCGATCTGATGTTCACCTGATGTGTTTCTGAACTTCGCTCTTCTTTCTCTTCTTCCTGCTTTCCTACATTTTTGCTGCTGTGACTTCCTGTTCTGCGGCCGCTCGGCTCGCCTCTGGCCCCGCCCACAAGACACCGCCGGCCCCGCCCGCAAGACACGCCCACAGGAAATGGTTTCCGCCCCAAAAACGAGCCCGACATCACTGAAAAGACAATTTACAGTAATAAAACGAGGGATTCAGGCCTCATAACGCAGAATAGATCCTGTTTATTTATCGGTAATTTAACGTGATAAAAGTGGCGTCCTGCGGCTTTAACGCAGCGGTAAACGCTCTTGTTACCAGAAGCTGCAGAAGGAGAATGTGCTCAGTCGGTCATTATCATGGACAGCGGATCTCCAAGATGAGAGAGCCGGCTCTCCATTCCCCCACGCTGCAATTAGGCCGGTGTGATAGGATGAACTTACTTTTTCGCCACGAGCAAATTCTCCTGTCAGGCGGCGGCTGACAGCTGCAGGAGTGAGGAGTGTAAGCTCCGCTCCGCTGCGCCGCGCGTAATCCGGTCTGAGAGAGGAAGCTGTTTACCGAGCTGAGAGCGCCCGGCCGGCCGCGGCGGAGACAGAGGGGGAATGAGAAGCAGCCAATAAGCCATACATTATTTACCCCGGGGTTGACGGGGGAGCGCCGGGTTCTTACAGCCTCGCGGATCTGCCGAAAAGCCGTGCCAAAAGTTTCCAGTCCGGCCCTCCGGGGAATAATACGGCTAATAATGAAAAACTGTCATGCTTCTTACAACGCCAAATCACATTCAGATACATGAAATCTCTTTGATAACGTTTTAGACGCGCATATGGCCGCATCCCCTCAGATTCAAAGCTAATTAATAGATAATTAATGATTCATATTGTCACTGATCAAAAATAATTGGGAGTCATTCTTTTTTAAAATTTCTTTCGGATTTAAAATCAATATTTGTTTAAAAAATAACGCCAGACCTTGCTCTTACAGGAGGCTGAATATTTGACAAACTGAATTCTTTTATCTTTTTACAAAACCAAAACAACAACTTTTCACCAAAAAGCGCAAAAAACACTCCTGGACAGAAAGTTCACCGAGCCAAATTCCTTCTTATTAAAGTTATTGTAGTTTTTTTTTATCCAAAATGAGCAGAAGAATTGATTTAAGCCTGAAACCGTTGTGCGTTGTCGAGGCTCATTTGTCCTTGGATATCGTCAGAGGGCATCCCGCCGAGCTAAAGGGTGAAATTAGTATTCTGTTTTTTTTTTTTTCCCGGATATCGATTAGCGAGCAGAAACTGACTGGTGCTGACAACGGACGGCTCCCACAAGGCCTCGCCTGCCCGGGCAGAGAGTCAGAAAACAACCTTGGAGATGACGGAGTGAAGCATTGTTGCTCCGCAGTTTCTTCAGTCTACCCCGGCTCCCGCTCGCACGCCATTTTTAGCGTCTCCGGGGGCTAATGAAGCCTCATAAACCGATAACAGACAGACACGTGAAAGCCTGATGGACTGACAGAGCGTCTCTCTGCTCCGCGGCACACGGAGACGCACGGGGCAGCGGGACATGTTGTGTTAATGTGTGTTTGTTGTAAAGTGACGTTAAGGCGACATGCTGCACGTGTGTGTTTAACTGCATCGCTGGAAACACACACACTGCAAAAAAAATACCCATCTGAACAAGTCGTTTAGTCTGTTACTGAGCCCTGAAATCCTAATTTTCTTAAAATAAGTGAAGAAATCTGTAAATGCGGTGAGATAATTTCACTTGTTTCCGATGCAAATCAATTTGTTTCAAGAATTTAGTAGAATTAAGACTCATTTTCTCGATAGCAGTGCAGTGATCTGATAGATATTGTCACTCATTTCTAGAAAATTCCTGAAGCTGCAGTGGAGACAAGTGGAGTTATCTCTCCTCACTGCAGAATGTTTCTCTTGGTTTAAGAAAAATAAGATTTGAAGGCTTCATATGAGACTAAATGACTTTTTTTTTTTGCAGTGCATCGCAAATTAAATGACTTTGAAATTCGCTCGCCTTGTAGTCGGCCATCCTACAATCTGCATTTGTGTTTCTGTAGCATACATGTTGACTTTTGCCCTTTAACTTCACCTTTAACTTTGCTGTAAACTGATACTTTGTCTTTCAACGAGCCAAAAAAGTTATTTATTGCAAAGTTAATTAAAGACTCGCATTTGTATTTAGCCCTGGATACACAATCTTTTATTTATTTATTTTTGCTGTAGTTTAACTTGTCAAACTCTTTTTGTAATGTAAATAGGAAAGCATCTAATTGGACCTGGCAAATTCCCTCCATGATGGATTTCATGATGAAAAAACACGACTGAGATTCAGTTCTGACAACGAACTAAAAGGAAACAGACTGTCTGCTTTTATTAATTGTCTACCCCAATTTAACTAAGCAGGCTGTCATTAAAATTGCTGAGACTCTCATCCTATATGGGCTTTGTCACGACACAATTTATCTTTTTGGCTGCTATAAGCCTCCAATTTGTAATGAGTTATTGGGCTGTTCCCGAATATTCCCATGTGATTGAGCAGGAAGTATTCGGGACATGATTTATAGATGTTAATTGTGGTATTCAAAAATTCACAATGGACTACAAAAAAAAAAAGGAACGCAAAAAAAAAAAAGTGAGGTGCACATCTGGAATAGTCATCATGAGTGAAGCCAAGTTCTTGTCCTGGGAGGAAAGTAAAAGCAGTGCTGAATGTGAACTAGCTGCACCCTGGAGAGTACAAAATATTTTCCCCTGTCAGCTCGACTCCCGACCCCCCCCCGCCCCTCCCGACCCCCCCTCCTGACCCCCCCCCTCCCACCCGCCCTCCGCCGAACCCGCCGCCGCTCCTCCGCTCTGCAGGAGCCGCGTTTGCACCGCGCTCAAACAAGACATATTTGTATTTGATATTAAACCGGCATCAAACCCGATATAAATCACCCGGCCGGAGCTGAAACATTTCTCCGCTCGGGGGGAAGAATGGGAAAACAATCTGGCGTTCCTGAAGCCGAACCCACCTGCAGTTTCCAGGAAGGCCATCGCTCCCGCCGAAAAAACCTCCGACTACATGAAAATGACTTGAACTCTCTCCAGAAGCACTAATGATCCCTCGCTCTCGCCGGCTTCCTCTCCCCTCCTCCTCCTCCTCCTCCCCTCCTCTGACTCCATCACCGACTCCATCCATAACCTCGGCCGCACGTTTTCCACACGGCGTTGAGGCGGCGTTGAGGCGGCGGTGACGCGCTGCGGGAGGCGGGGGGAGGGAGGACCGGCTGTGTGACGCCGGTCCGCTTCAGAGCCGCTCCGGAAGGGAAAAGCGTTTTGAATCCGGCCTTTTAGTGAGAAATCATTTTTTTTAGGTCGTATTTGTTTATAACGAAAATTCAAGTCTCTTTTCCTGTAGTTTTGTGCTTTATTTATCCATAAATACAGAAAAGAGAAGAGTGTGCGACTTGAATTTTCGTGATAAACAAATAACAAATGTCTGCACCTCACCGGGTGTTCCTTCTTTCTACTGGAATGATGCCCTTTGTTGAAATAAAATTCACGAGGGCAGACATGTATGTTTTTATGATGTTTAATTAAATAGCTGAATTCAGTCAGTTAGGTCAAACTGGCTGCATCCTCTCTCCGTTTTGAATTTCCTCTCGTTGACAAGGTGAAAAAAAAAAAAAAAAAAACCCACAAAGCCGTAAGCCGAGGTTTCGCCTGAATTTGCATAAGGCGCACATGTTAAGGAGCGAGCCGAGGGACTTTCCCACCCCCGGCGTCATTCATGTTGCACTCAAAAGGATTGTGGGAAGCTTGAGGATGATAAATGTATAGCCCCCCCCTCCCCCCCTCCCCCTCGCCCCCCCCCCCCCCGCCCCCCCGCCCCTGGTCGCGCACACGATGTCCTCTTTGAGCTCGGCGTTGGCACGAGGCTTCTCAAAGGTTCCCGTGGAAATGACGCCTTTTTTCAGCGCACCACCTGCCCCCCCCCCCTCGCCCCCCCTCCCCCCCCCCCCCTCCTGGTCCCACTTCACCCCAGCCTCTCACTCAGGTTAATGCCTCCTCCCCGCCTGTCCTCTCTCTCTCTCTCTCTCTCTCTCTCTCTCTCTGTTGGACCCTCCTCTTTCTTTTCTCTCAACATCTTTTAAGTTGTCGAGCAGAACAGATGGCAAAATATGTAGCTGACCTAAAATACATCTTTCCTCTGGGAGATGTTTCCCTCACTCAATATGGCAGAGCATTCTATGGAATAGCGAAGATTAGATTCCAGAAATGGCGAAATGGCCGCCGCCGCGGGGAGGAGACGACACTGATCGAAATGTATTGCTGCCAGGAGGCCAAGTGCTATTTTAGCGTGTAGGCCCCAGGAAAGGCAATCTTAAAAACTAAGTAGAACTCCATCAATGACATTTAACGGCAAACAGACCTTTTCAGAGTCCATCAAGGAGAATCTTTCGCAGAATTATAAATATCATACCAGGTGATCGGGGCTTTTTGGCAAGGATTTATTTCTTGGCACGGAAAACAAGCGCCGCTTCCCGTCCAGAATCCCACCGGGGGATTCGCCCAGAGCAGCCGCACAAACAAAGACAACGCCGCTGTTTATTTTCTATCAAATACTATTTTAATGCGTGCGGAACTCAAAATGTGGGAATGCTTTCTCTCTCTAGTGTTTATTACTTCTTGTTTTTTTTGTAATTACCGTCTCACATTTTCCACATCAGTTAAAAAACAGACAAATCACCCAAAGAGTTTTGCATCCGCAGCATCAGCCGCTCTGCAGAGAATTGCCCCAAAACCACATCAGTGTGTGTGTGTGTGTGTGTGTGTGTGTGTGTGTGTGTGAGTCAGAGAGCAGAGAACAGTCAGAGCGATGTGAGACCTGACCTCCCTGACGACACCCTGAGCCTGACCTCCACCACGCACCGCCTCCCGTAATTGAAAGCAGGAAGGAGATAATGTCACCAAGATGTTTTCCTATGTGTCGCAAACAAAGAGGATCCAGTGATGCGGCGGCGCAGAGCGGCGGTGCGGTGCGAGGTCGCCGCACCGCGCTCTGGACGCGTTCCCGTCACCTGCGGTCGAACACACAGCCCGTCTCTGTGTGGATCCGTGGGACCGGACCGGACCGACGTGTGATTCATGGTGCGGATGACATCGCTTGGCAGAAACAACAGCAATTATCCTCTGGTAGATGTGGGGATGATGCAAACTGGCTTTTGTTTGGTGAGGAATGAAGGGATGAGTTGAGGAAAACACCGTTTCTGTAATAAGAAACAACAGCAGATACTGTATACTCTAATTATAACGATCATACAATAACGCAACTTGGTGGCCATTCTTATCCAAAGCACCATAAAGGCCAATTTCTTTTTTAGTTCTACAAACCACAGTTTGTTGGAGTTGAATTTAACTATCCTGAATGTCAAAGAAGCAATTCTGGTCAAAATATGAAGAAAAACTATAAATAACAAAGACTTCTTTATTTTATTCTTTCATAACCATGGCATTCATGATCTTGAAAGGTTAGCAACTAGCAACTAGCTTACCTAGATAGCTACTGACTAGCTATCTTTGGATGAAGAAATAATCTGATTGGTTGAGTTAAACTTCAGTCAAGTACAACAACAGTCAACAGTTATTTTGGCTAACAAATGTTTGACTGAAGCTCAGTGAAAAAGACAAGAGGTAAGAGAGGAGGAAGCTAATATTATGAAGCCTTGCGCTCTGCTGCTAACTGAAAAAATACAATCCAGGTTAGCTAGTTAGCTAGCTGACCTTCCAAGTTCAAACTAGCCTATAGCTAAATTAGCTAGCTGCTGCCGTCATGAATGCCATGGTCATGAATGAATGAAAAAATAATTGCTAATTTATAGTTTTCTTTATATTTTGCTATAGTTGCTTCTGTGGTTCTTTGGCTCCGCCCACTGAAGTTTAACTCAGATTATTTCTGCCTCCCAGAAATGTTCATAGAACTAAAACTCCAGTCTGCACCTTACAGTAGGCTAAGAGTGAGTTTCAGTACTGTGTTTCCAGTGGGAATCGAACCCTCGACCCTGGCAGAGTTGCTGCCTTGCTCTTCCACACACACACACACACACACACACACACAGAACCAACACCCGCTGTGGTTTCATCTGCTACTGTATGACTGCACTGCTTTCCTAACACCTATTGTTACGAGCAACATCATCTTCCACATTATGACTTCAGCAGCTATTTAAAATGAAGTTACACCGTTAAAAAAATTAAGTGAATAACAAGCTCCGACAGCGTCTGCTAAAGGACTTCTCTTCAATTGAGGCGTAACAGTGAGCAAGTGGAATAGTTAGCTGGAGTTTATCAGTCCCTCGTGAGCTTTAGTGAAGGAATGAGAGGGAACAACTATATTATAATACTTCTGTCCCTGTTCTGCTCATTATGAATATTACAATTAGCTTTAACACTGTGGTCGGTCATTCACCTTTCTCTCCACTCGCCACCGACCCTATTTCAGTGTTCGATGATAAAAACACAGGTGTGCAGAGATTTTATTTCTACAAACTCCAAGAAATGTTAAAATCTAGTTTCATGTTCTTCTGCTGCTTTCCTTTCAAAGTCGTACGTCGGAAATTCCCAGCTGGTCGGCCGAAATTACAACCTCCGTGTTTTCCGGTTCAACTCAGAAAACCAGGAGAGAAACATGGATGCTTGTGATAATTTCTTAAAAAAACGTAGACTCCTGTTCCAGCTAATGTTAACTCAGTGATATTTAGCAAAGTTACAGTTAGCATAGGATGTTAGCAACTATAAATACAACTTTACATTTCAAATTTATGTTTTAACCATTTATCACACAGGTGTTTTAAGGTCATGCAATGCTGAAAATGGAACTTAAGTGTATTTTTAGGTTTTTAAACATGTTCATTTTAATGCTGTGTGGCGTTTACAGTGTAGCCGCCATGTTGACGTCAGAAAACTAAATTTCATAAACGTAGGGGTTGAGAAATTTCCGACTTGACGGGCCGCTCCGTTGCATTTTTCCTGGTAGGAAGCCAGAATTTCCTACGTTCTGACATTTCTGGAACGCAGCATTAGATATTGTGAATGTGAGTCTTGGTAGTACTTTGGAAGGTATTAGCAGTAATGGAGGAGTGTTGAGAGCGGTGGCATGTCCAGCGCTCCGGTCTGCAGCCCAATCTCTCTGGAAATCCCATCAAGACAAAAAAAACTCCTGAAAACCTTCAGCTGCCCACAGATTCCCTTCACTTTCCTCCACATTCACTTTCACAATCAAGCTGATGTTATTATCCCATCACTTGCAAATACGTGCCATTAGCAATCTGTCAGAGCTGAGTATGAAAATAAACGTGTTCTCAAAATCAGAGAGAATGAAAACCCAGAGAAAAAGAGCGCGTCCCGCCGCTCAGCAGCTTCACCTTCGCCTTCCTCCGGCCGCGAGATGGAGATTGTCGTAATTCCTCCCTAATACCGCTGTAATAACAGGAAGCGAGGATCAGGGGGGTTTCCCCCGGGCGGGACGGCCCAGTCTGTGGGTGGCTGGGTGGGATTAGCGTCGCGTGGACACCCAACCTGGAGGAAACCGACCCGGTGCCAGTTTCCCCCCTCCCTCCTCCCTCTCTCTCATCCCACCCCTGCCTGAACCTCCATCTCTCTCTGGCCCAGATGCAGCACCTACAGATGATTTACAGCGCGGGGAGCAGAGTTCATCGCGGACGCTAGCCAGCGACAAGCCCCTTTTAACACCGGCTTTGTATTCTAATGACCCCCTAAATCGCAAACCAATCCATTTTCCGTCCATTAGCGCGGCCGGCCGGGGCGGAGGCAGCGCTACGACTCCGGCTAATATTCCTTAATTCACTTCACAAAGGGGGATATTGTCCGGGGCCTCGCTGCACTTAATGCCTGCAATTACATCAGGTTACACATGCTGAAGCGGCCCGCGGGGACCAGGAGAACTCTTCCCCCTGCTAATCCACTTTGGCCCGTCCAAACACCTGATAGCACTTGGCAAAAACAACGGTGATGCACCACATGCAATAAAAAGGGAAACATACAATCCTTGTTTTTATGTCTTTTTTCCCTCTGCTTGTCTGTATCTCCACTTCTCTCTGGCTCTCTGTCTCTCGGTTTCATTAAGAAATAAAACATTGAGGAATGTTACTGGACGGCGCAGATGGCCGGCATTCTCAAAAAACCTGCAGTCAATTAGAGGAGGCACAATACACGTTTTGTCCCGGGTAAAAAAAAAAACTAGGAGTGTTGTTTTATGGCAGTTATTTATTGCCTTATAACTCAGAAATCAAATTAGTTCATATTGAGGAGGTTGTGCGCAGCCTCTCGCGTGATTGATTCCCCTTGCAAGGTCGAGTTGATACGGCCGAGCGGAGCCAAAGAAAACAGAGCCGAGTCCGGCCCGGTTTGAAAAGGCTCCGCTCGCTCGCGTCCCGGGCCGGATGGGAGCGCGGCGGTCTGGCAGCGCGGGTCAGGCCGCTCCACTGTTCATTACAGGTGATAAGTGCCCACAGAGGAGCGAGCTGCTTTTACAGAGAACGCCGGTCCTGGAAATATAAAAAAGCCAGCAGAGGGCTTCGAGCGCGGCCTTTATGGGCCGTCCGTAGACACCTTCATCCCTCAGAGCCTCTGGAGAGCGGGGGAACCGGGCCGCTCGCCGGAATGGGCCCCCCGCCGCCAGTTTCGCCGCCGCAGCCGGAGAACGAGCCAGCACCGTGCCAATTAGACAAAGAGAATAAAATGAAATATACAGAAATATAATCCATAAATAATCCTCGTGTCAGGTGTCGTGTTTTACTCCCTCGGATTTTTATATCCCAATTTTTACAGCGCTGTGTGTTTAAATTGGCCTGACCGCGCGAGCCCTTTGTTCAGACAACGGCGAGTCCGGAGCGAACCGCAGCATTGTTCAGCGCCGGCTACAAATCAGCCTGGTCAAGCAATTAGAGTCGACTCTGTTCTGCAGCGTGTTCAGCTTTCCTTTGTCTCTCCTCCACCGATATGGAGCCGCACTGATACTGAAGCTGAGGGTTTGGGCTGATATTTTGTGCCAATATTCATCTTTAAATTTGACTATTTTGATGCCATTTAGACCGTAATGGGACACTAAAACTCTCCGCTGAAACCCAGACTAATTAAATTGTTTTAGGATTAACAGCTCTTTCAGGCACAGTGACCCCCCGTCCCACACACACACACACACACACACACACACTTATTCAATGATAGGAACACTCTGGGATACAGTACTGCCTTTACATGAAGAATTAATTTACAATAGCATTATTGATCAATTAAATGAATAAATAAAATGTGCAAAGAAAATCAGATTTTATTGCAGAGAAATTTCCACCATATCGGCAGTGGATCACATGATCGGCCAATATCCAATATTTAGTAAGAGATCAATATCGGTCCTGTATCGGTCTAACTCGTAGCAGAAATATGCAACAAACCGGACTGTTTCATATGAATTCACGTGTGTGTGGGAAAGAGCCGAGTGTTTGGTTTAGTCAAATTAAACAACAGATACTCCGGGAGTGAAAGTGTAATGTGAGCGCAGAACGAGAGCTGGAAGCAGGGAGCGATTACCTCAACATGGCCGAGTGTTTACATACACGGTAATGGATTCTATTCGCAGGGCCGTTTCAATCCCAGAATCCCCCAGTCGCGCGGTGCGGAGGATCCTCTGTCAAACACCTCCAGTCTGTCCTACAGGGTTTCATGTTCCTCTTCGCTCTCTTTTTTTTTTTCTCCTCCTCCCCTCCGTCTTCGTCCCGAACAGATGTTAGAAACATTACGAAACGGCCGACAATAAAGACCCAGTGTAGTTTCCAAGAGCGCAAACAAAAGAATGTTTTAATGGTAGTGCTTTAAGAGGAAAAATGTTGGACCGGTTTAGAAATTCAATTACACTATGATTGAGTGTTGACATTTCTGAGGCCGTAAGACAGGAAATTCATTAAAAAGCAGAACAGCTTGGGAGGGAAACTCCACCAGCTGTAAAAGAATCCGCCGGTCCGAGGTGATTATGGAACGGATCGCTGCCCGGGTCAGGCCGCGGTTCTTACAGGCAATTGTGGATATTTAGAGGCAGCAGAACCGCCGCGCTCGCCGTATTGATTGAAATAATCCACCTGGGACTCGGCGGAACCCACATCTGTATTCGGGTCGGATATTCGCGGCATCCAGGCGAGCTTTTCCTATGTGAGGAGAGCGTTTTGAATAATGTGAGGCATTGATTCTGACACGCATGGTATTGTAATAAGCTAATCTGGGAAAGCAGTCATGAAATGCAGCAGAACAAGACAGAGCCATTTGTAAGCAATTTATGACAGCCTTCTAATCATTAAGGCGAGCTTACGGCAAGGTTAGGTCAACATGCGCTGGAAGCTGCATGGAAATGAACGGGGAGGTTTTTTTTTTTTTTAAAGCGGTGTCACGTTGCAGCTGACTTTTATTACGCTCACCTGAAACACACACACTGTGTTTTGTGTTTTACATTTTAGGCTTTTAGCTCTGATCAGGCCTCACGGGTCTGGGAGCGTCTGGAGACGTGTGAGAAAATAATGTCTAGATTTTAGGAAGTTTGGAAATCGCAGGAAGAATTGTGGAAAATAATTTAAAAACACTGCAGTACTGTTCCAGTGCATATACAACTGCAGCTTTTCTGTAGTTTTAGACCGTTCTTCTCTCATTTTGCTGTGAAACTTTTGAGGAACTAAGAAAACCAGCCTTGTTTTCAGCTTGGTGACCATGTGGTTTTGACTTTATTGATTTCAGGTTGCAGAATTTTGCTCAACCCCACAGAGCAGCATGCAATCCTTCAACTGTTAAGTTAAAACAAAGTTAAAACATGAAAATCACCAAAATTGGAGTTGCAAGGTTTTCATCCGTCAGCGACAGTAAAGACGGAAAGACGACTGTCAGCGGGAATTAGAGCTGAAAGATATTGACAAAAAATCGAATTGTGATTATTTGACGTTTGACGATTTAATTTTTCTTGTCATACATTTTTTAGAACTTTAAAATTGTTGAAATAAAAGTGATTTTGTTAAAATAAAACTAGATGTCAGTGTGCAGATTTAGTGTGAGTTTGAGTCTGATGAAAGGTTTTGATTCATGGACCAAAGATTACCTGCAGCTCCTTGTTCACAAGTCCAATTTGGACCAAACTCTCTCTGAAGAAATTAACTGCAGCCTCTGAGATTTGGAAATAGCATTTAAAATAGCAGTTGTTCAGCTCCAGTGGGAGTTACACTGAACGCCAAAGTCTTCAAATGAAATTCAGAAATTACGGCCTGGAAAAAGTCTGAAATTTGAGACTGGTGTCGGCTCCCTGTCTCCTCCAGTGGGATTTACACTGAATATTATTTCACTGTCAGTGTTGCATCACAGACTTCAGGAGGCGCGGGTCGCTCGGAGGTCCGGTGGCGTCCGGTTGGCTCGGGCCTCGCTGAACGGCTTCCTGGTTCCGACCAGAGCACGCCGCTCCCGGCTGAACGTTAACCGCTCCCAGGACGCGACACGACATCTGCGGCGTCCGGCGCTAAAAAACGCCCGTCCATAAAGGCTTTACTGTCCCGACTCGCCGGCCGCGAGGCTGTTAACTTGTTTATAAATCGTCATCCTTCATTTCCTTTATTAAGTGCACTCCCAGGAACCGTTTGGCGGCCGGCGGCGGGCCGAGCCGACCGGGCCGCAGCAGGTACGGCGAGACCAGGACCGCTTGGAAGGAAAAAGTTTCTCAGTGTTTCTCTGAGGTTTTCTGTGTTTCTCCGTCTTATTATTCTTTTCCAAAGCTTTGGAGAATCTCAGAATATTTCATCATGAAGTGTCTGTGATGTGACGGCTCTGTTCACTTTATTACTCTGATTAAAAGGCCAGTGAGAGAGCGAGATAGAGCCAGAATGAAAGAGTAAAAGAGTAGAAACCGCTTTGAGATTTGAAGTGAACCCTACAATTAATTTCAGCGTCTTCGAGTTCTGTTTAGTTGAACAAACGCTGATTTCAGACTTGGAAAAACTCTGAAATCTCATGCAGATCTCAGCTTTCAGAGCATTAAAATCTTCGCTGTGCCTTTTTATTTTCTGGCTGCACTGCAGGTGTTTCAACGGTTAACACTTCAGTTTTCTTAAACCCTCAGAGTCTTGCAGCTATCTCCAGGTGATTAAAAACAGACCTATTTCTAAATAAATTATGTTTTCTCTCAGTTTGATACCTTCCAGCTCAAAAGGTCAGAATCCCAGCCCAGATCCACAGACAACTTTGAGGCAAATACCAAAAAAAGTAAGACGGGGAGTAAAAATCCTCAACAACAAAGTGTAAATAGTATTTTCTACCTGATAGCACTTTCAGTGGGGTTAAAGCAAATCCCTGAAAACAAGAGCATCCTGGGGTAATGAAGGAGAGGAACGCCTCATGAATATTCTGTATGGAGCTTCACAACCGCCCAAGTCCACTTTTCTTATTTTTTAATTGATGGAAAGTTCAAACAATTATTTATTTATCACCGCTATTCCTCTTCCCTCGGAGGACGAGCACAGGCTGATAAAAAAATAAGAAAGGGGGTGGTGATGCGGTGTGTGTGTTGAGTGAATGTGTGTGTGTGTGTGTGTGTGTGTTGGGGGGGGGGGGTAGCTGGGCCGGTCGGTTGGAGCTGTGGACAAACCCTAAGACCTTGTAAAGATCGCTCCTAACAGATTTTCTACCGAGGATTTGTGAACTCCATCTCGGCTAATCACAATGGAACCTATTAGCGCTTGACATTTTTATCCGGCAGCCAAAGACTTCACATCTCGGATGCGGCGGGCTAACGGCAGCGGACGGCTCGGCTCGGCGCGGCAGCCGGGGGCCGGCCGGCGCGCCCCTGGGCCCACCTGCAATCCAATACCTGAGCCCCAGCGCCCCGCATCCATTGATTTCTTGTCAGCCGCAGAAGTTTTCAGCCCGTGTTGAGGAGCGAGGCTGGGATGGAGGGGGTGGGGGGGGGTGGGGGGGGTGGGGGGGGGCGAGGGGGAGGGGGGGGGAGGGGGTGAGGAGCGCTGGGAGAGGGGGTGAGAGAAATCTTAATTAAGAGAGGGGGATTTACACAACCTGGTTGCAGCTTTGGGGATCTGGTCAATGAATCATACGAAGGAGGGAGGGAAGAGAGAGAGACAGAGAGAGAGAGAGAGAGAGAGAGAGACGGTGTGTTTTCTGCCGAATGGAGAGAGAGAGCGAGATTAGACAGAGTGACAGGCGGAGCGGCGGGCCGGCAGGATGTGATGTCGACACTTCAGCACACTGTTTTCTCTCCTGTCGATTTCTTTTTTCTTTCTTTTTTTTTGTGTTACTGCAGCAGGTCTGCGGGGTGAAGGCGGGGCCTCGGGCGGATCTGCACTGTTGAACTCATTACAGAGTATTACCCGCTAAGAAAACACTTCGCCGCTCTAATTGCCCAATTTGGTCGTGCAGGTGGTCGCGGCGGCCGGCGCTCTCCGCTCGACGCCGGCAGTCACTCACACCTTTTACTGTTTCTCAGCGCCGCTCGCCTCGCACCTCGCCGCAATCTGATAGGGCTAATAGCAAACACATGACGGCGCCCGCAGACGGCGTGTCACGACGCATGTTGGAGCGTTTTTAAATCTCTATCGCAAATGTGCTCCGACAGGCTGCCGGGAGTAATTGGGCGAAGCTGACGCAGGTTAACTGAGAACGTATTTCTGTAATTTGTGTAATCAGTATGACAGATTATGATTTTATTCCTATCTCTTGATTTAATCCCTTTAAAACAGACACGCTTGATTTCATTATGGGAAAAAAAACAAAGAACGAATCGATGTCATAATGAAGGAGGAGATGAAAGGTTTCTGCATTCGAGGATTTAATTGATGAGTTTCTAGGATTTGATTGAATAAACACCTGGAGAAACAAATTAAAAACAGACGACTTTTGTTTGCAGCCACTGAGTCTGTTGCTGCAGGGGACAAAGAAATGTCAAAAAGCACTTCACTATTTTACACACACACACACACACACACACACACACACACACACACACACACACAGGGTCTGAAACTCCCACTCGCCAAGTGCCAAATGCGAGCAGAAATAGTCTATTAGTCAAATCAAGTTTTGTCCCTGCTGGCCACCGTATGCTCTCTCTGACCGTGAGCCAATCAAATCAAGGCAAAACAATGGCTCTGTAGCAAACAGGCTCCTGATTGGCTGCCTGTCACACTGCTCTACACAAAGCAGCAGCATCTAAACTCTGTTTCTCCGCTTTCTGGATGAATAATTATCAGAATGTTAGTAGAAACTTCGTTAGCAGCAGACAGGCGACATGAAGACCAAAACAAAACAAAAAGTCCATTCCTCTCATTCACTTCCACTGAAAAACACACAAAGGGTGAAAATAATTCAGTGGGTGAAATCAGATGTGAGCAAATCTGATGAAGTTTTAAATTCAGACTGAATCTGCTCATCTCTTTAATTAATTTTTCTCACAGATTCTGTACATGAATGTTCATGTTTCAGGTCGACATATTACTGTGAAAAATTCTTCTTGGCATTGGCTTCTTGGTATTTTTTTATTTCACCAGCCGTTTGCAGGTGAGCCAAAAATGTAATTTCCAACATTACACACACACACACACACACACACACCCTGTGGTCTTGGTGGAGGCGTTGGAAACCACACAGCGACAAGAGACGCAATTAGCTTCCTGAGCTAAAGGGCGCGGGGCGTCAGTCCAGCTGGAGCGTGATGTCACTTCCTGGTGTGTTCCTGCAGAGGGGGAGGGGAGGGGGGGGCGCTGGTCTGGGATTCAACTCAACGACGAGGATTTTAGGATTTGATCGACTCCTGGAGAAATTCCCGCAGAAACATTTGTAACAGAAGACGAACTTTAATTTCAGTCGCCTGGTTTGTTTTTCCAGCGGACGCAGAAACGTCAAAAAGCACTTTGCCGATAATTTGCGGCCGGCAGTTTAGCTCCATAACCCGCCGCCGAGCGAGAACGCTTGTTAAAATAACACATTTAAGAATTATCCCCTGACCGGTTCATCTCCGAACGGGCCAAAGTGCATTTTCGGGGGGCGAAGCGGCGAGACGACAGAAGAGCCGTAAAGACATCAGCCGGGAAAACCGAGCGGGACGCTAAATCCTGGAGACGCAGCGGCCGGCCGGAGCGCCGACAGGTGAAGCGGCTGTTTATTGGGATATTGGGTGGATGGATGGATCCTGAGGCATGCAGACAGACAGAAACACCATCCGTCACAGAGCGGGGGGGGCGGGGGCGGGGGGGGGGGATGGGTGGAGTTATTACATGCATGAGCAGCGTGTCCCGGCATAAATCTGCAGCGGCCAGGTAGACGATGAAAGCCCACTGGTAGCTGTCTGCCGTGGATTTACTGCCACGCACCGCCATGCTTTCCATTAAAATATATGTACATGAGACTCTGAGTTTAGTGCGAGGGAGAGCGCATGAGCGAGAGAGAGAGAGAGAGAGAGAGAGAGAGAGAGAGAGAGAGAGGGCCAAAGAATTTATGAAAGGAAATAGCTGCACATTGCTTCTCTATTTTATGATATTTTCCAGGGAAAGCGTCACGTTCCGCCGCTCGGTGGGAACTGGACACAGGAAGCAGGAAGGAGCCGATGACAACATCTGGTTGTGATTTCGGGGAGATGCCGGTGAAATATGAAATCTAGACGAGGGACACAGAGAGGCCTCCAGCCGCTTCAGCTCAGCCATGAGAACGACAGCTTTTTTTAAAGCTGCAACATGCAACTTTTTTCACATTAAAAATACTGATAAATAAAGATATATTCTACATCATTAGGATCTATTCTCCATCATCACTCTGTGTGTTCAGGCCGAAAATTGTCTTCTCAGTGATGTTTGGGGCGTTTTGGGGGCGTAAACCATCTCCTGTGGGCGTGTCTTGTGGGCGGGACCAGTGGTGTCTTGTGGGCGGGGCCAGAGGTGTCTTGTGGGCGGGGCCAGTGAGTCACAGCAGCAACAGCAACAACAATGGAGGAAAACAGGAGAAGAAGAAAAGAAAGAAGAGCGAAGCTAAACGTTCAGAAACACATCAGCTGAACGTCAGCGTCAGATCGGCTGTGGAGGCTTTACACTGATGACATCATCAAGATGACTGACAGGTGATGGGGCGGGAACTTGAGGGGTGGGGTGGGGCTAACAACACACTTCCTGTCTCAAGGAGAAAAGTTGCAGATTGTAGCTTTAAACACACTTTGCACATTTTATGTATTAATTTTATTGTTCAATTATATTTTTGGTAAATTAATAAAGGCAGTAATGTATCCCAGAGTTTCCCTGCCAACAGGAATAGGTGTGTGTGTGTGTGTGTGTGTGTATGTGGTGGTGAGATTTCATTAGAGTTTCAGTGTCCCATGATGCTCTAAATATTTCAGAGGCAAGAAGAAGAAGAACGGTCAAATTTAAACATTGAATATCGGCACAAAATCCCCCAAAAATTAGTATCGGCTCAAAATATCGGCTATCAGTGACTTCAGTCTAGAAATAGAAGTATTGGCCTTCAAAAACCTGTATTAGTCAAACCTTAAATGACACTGTCACTGTACGTTTCCTCTTCTCACGTTATCAGTTTTTCTTCTACGGTGTCGTTTGCTTTTCAGAACATAATTAGTGAATTACTGGCCTTTCTTTGTCTAATCTGAGTCTAATTTGTTTAATTTGCCTGCAGTTAAAGCAGATCTGAAGCAGAAGTCGTGTTTGAGTTGAAACCAGAAACAGGATCTGTTCTGTGACGGTGGACCAGGTTTCAGTCTGTCTGCCTTCCTGCTCGTGTTTCATCATCTTGTTGCTTTAATATCTGCCGTCACCGGGGAGCGGCGCCGATCTGTACCGCCGTTACAGGCGATGAGAAGGAAGAACACAATAACATCAGAGGAAAACAAAGTGTTCGGCTCGCTTTAAACACAACAGGAAAAAAAACACACACACACAAAAAACGAAAAGTGACACTTTCCAGCAAAAACATGGTGTTCATTTCCATATTAGATGTGGAGCTGATCTCCAGCCTGAGGTGGCGCTCCCCGGGGAGCCGGCCTGTCGCGGAGAAATAAAATAAAAGCTTTTCCTCCAGAGCGATGAAACGTCTCTCTGCCGCTTCACCGTCTGATAACTTTCTGTCTTCTAAAAATAAACTGTCTGATCTGTTCCTGTGTTAAATAATATTAAAGGGACGGTCCGCCCAGTTCAAAATGTTAATGTTCTTCTTCAAGTCTCACTCTGGAGTCCTGTGTTCATCGTCCACCAACATCTGAGCTTCCTAACACTCAGTAACTGTAATAAAATGGAGCTTCTGACTGCTGCATTTTCTATAGTGAAACAGTTCAGAGAGCTGCTGGGCGAGCGAGCTTCACTCTACACTGGAGAGAGAGAGAGAGAGCGAGAGAGAGAGAGAGAGCGGTGGATAAATTCAAACCTTTTACACAAAAGCTCAGTCTAATTGGAACTAAAACATACACCAGCAAAAGTTATTATTATTATTATTATTATTATTATTATTATTATCATAGATTAGTCGTTGCTGTTAAAAACACACATGGCTCCAAACCTGGTGGAGTGAGCTTCACTGTAGACTGGAGAGAGAGAGAGAGAGAGAGAGAGGGAGAGAGAGAGAGAGAGAGAGAGGCGTGTTGAGGTCGACTTCTGATTGGATTTCCTCGTTTTTAATCCGCAGCAAAACGCAAAATCAACTGATCTGCTTTTTTTCAGCGGATAAACGACTTCAGATTCTCACAGTTTTGGTTTTTTTTTACACCAACAATGACTAAAAAAACATTTTAATCAGAAAGTGCATATTTTATTTGGCTGTCTCTTTAAGTCTCAGTCTGCTTTGTGTTCAGTTCCAAAAGTCCAAATGTTCAAATGCAGAGAATCCCAAAGGCCAGACTGAGTGTTTTAGTAGGTTGATAAGAATAACTGCACTAATATTTTCAATATCTATTTACAATGCAAACGTTTACATTAACATTTACATTTTTTGACATTTAGCTAAAGCTCTTATCCCAGAAGACGAACAGTGCTGTCAGGAGAATGAAACATTACAACTAACAGTGAGGAGGTCAGAGGTCAGAGGTCACAGCAGCCTGACCCCAGAATGACCCTGCATGATGGAAGCACAAGGTCGAGAAAGGACACAGGCAGGATGGATTTTGGACTCTTTAAGAGTTACAGAATTTGTTAGGAGAATAATTTAAAATCTGTTAATTGACACAATATGATTCTGATTTGACATTAAAAGATCATTTGAGCTGCTTCATGGCTGATTTAAATATTAATTTTACAACACTGTATTGTATGAGAGGATTAGAAAGCTTATTGCACAATAACTGAATATATATATTTTTATGAAAGAAGAAGTTAGTTTTTTAAAACAAACCTTCAACTTTTCTTTGGTGAGAAACACAATATATTACAATATAATCTGATATTCCTGTTTTATTCCTATTATTTCACTCTCATCTTCTCAGTTACACATTAACATCACCACCACAAAGTGATCATTTATTATTATTAATTAGAAAGTTTCATTAGAAAATGTAATATCCAGTTTTTCAAAATGATTGATAAGACAAAACACATTTTGGTGCTTTTTTAAGGATCGTAGGTAACTTCAATCATCTTCAAAATGTTGAGTGATGAACTCTTAAATTCATGATTTTTATCGGGTTTTTTTTTGCAAAATGCACACTCATACTCTCATACACACACACACACACACACACACACACACACAGATACTGTATAAGCCCTGGAGGAATAATGAAAGTCCGCCTCAGACTAACTTTCATTCATGCAAGATGTGTTTTTCTCAGATACAAATTACATATTACATCCCCATTAAAAATAATCTGACACAATATTTCTCTGGGTTTTGACCCAAAACTAAAACAGCACGAGTGTTTTTTTCCCTGCAGGTGAAAGATGTGCAGCCTGCAGGTCTCGTCCTGTTTGTTCTCCCTGCAGGACTCCAGCAGCTCGCCCTGCAGCAGCGGACCGGATCGGCTCCACGTTAAACCGGATCACACCTCCGAGACCCGCGTGAACACCGCCGAAACACTGAGAACACAGAGAAGAGAGAAGTCACCCTGTGTTTCCAGGATGTTTTCCTTTAAAAAAAAAAAAAAGAAACCCCTCCATTAAAGTGCTGTCAGGGTTTCCGTCCGAACGGAAAACTCGGGGTGGGGGGGATTGGAGGGGGGGGGGGAGGATTGGGGGGGGGGGGGATTGGGGGGGAGGGGGGGGGGGTTTGGTTGGGGATCCCAGCGGACGGAGGCCAGGAACATTTAACTCCCCCGCAGAGGAGAGGGAAGGTCCTGCAACAACCACAGAGATTTAGGAATCGGCGCGAACCGTGGGCTGCATGACAGGCCCGACCCGACCCGGCCCGGCCCGGGATACATGGGGGTTTTACTTCTTCTTTTTTGGGGGGTTTGAGGAAAGAGAGAGAGAGAGAGAGAGCAAGGGGAAAAAAAGCAGCGGTTTACGACCCAAAACCCAGAGTCTCAGGCTCGGATTTCGGATGAGGTACGGCATCGCTAAACCTCAGCGCCTCCGGTTGACCTCAGTTGTTTTAGGAAATACCCAGCTGGTCCGCAGAGCGCCGAGCGGGAACACACCGCTGCAGCTCAGGTGGAGGAACCTCAGCGTTCACACACACACACACACACACACACACACACACACACATACACACACACAGAGGCTGTCAGGTTAAATACCGCTGCAGGAGGAGAGGAGTTCAGGCTGGGAGGAGCTGGACCTCGGACCCTGCAGCAGTGATGATGAGACACAGCAGGGGGTCTGGGTCCAGGGGGTCTGGGTCCAGGGGGTCTGGGTCCAGTCATGAAGTGAATTCATGGTGAATCCAGTCCAGATCCTGCAGTGTGAGTGTGAAAGTCTCCCAGCTGTAAGGAAACAGAATGTGAACTGAATTGGAATGACAGGAAACTGAACTGAATTCCATTAAATTCCATTAAATTCCACTTCTAAGAGAGTTTGTCTCGACTCTAAACATTATAAATCAAAACATTATGAATCAAACAATATGAATCAAACAATATGAATCAAACAATATGAATCAGATAAAAGACAGTTCAACAAATCAAACACATTCAGTCATAATGTGGATTACCATCACATGTTCTGCATCAAATACCAGCTGAAAGGAACATTTAACATTTTATGATATTCAGTATTGATAATATAAAACACTATGTGGAATCTCAGATATGTGGGAAGAAAAAAACAAAAAAACATGGAATTTCACAGAATTTCATTGAATTAAATTAAACATCCTGAAATTCAAGTTCTGTTTCCTGGAGGTTTTTTTCAAATTCCAATTTCAATTCCTCAGTTGAATTGGAATTGATGAGTTCAGTCATGAATTGATCCAAACCCTGCTGCTACACAGGACTACATGAATATTAAAATATGTACTGTAAATATACTGTATATTCTTCGAAAAGAACAAATTCAGTTTGAGGCCGATGTTCTAGAAACACAAATGTCTTTATTGATAACCTACAGAAAAATGTTTCAGCATAATCCAACACTTTCAACAGAAAACCTTGTAAAAAAAATGTCTTGATTAATATAATAATAACCCAGACACTGAATATCTATAGACTGTTTAAACTTTTTAGTGACAGATTGTAGTCACTCGATAGTAAATTGAGTTTCTGCATCGGACCAAAATACTTTTATTGGTACGAAACATTACAGCAGAAAGCTTCTGAAAAACATATTTACTGGTTCAAACAAAAAAGCTAAAAGTCTTAAAAGCATCTTTATTGTATGTGTGTATATAACCGAGGTGTTTCAGAAGGTTTTCTAAAATATAAAAACAAAAAACGTTGTTATCGGTACAAAAAAGCGACATGTTTTGGCAGAAAGCCGTTTAAAAAATACATATTTATTAGCACAGAGAAACCGAGGCGCTTTGGAAGGCTTTCTAAAAAAAATCATCTTCATCGGTACAGAAAAACAACACATTTCTGCAGAAAGAACAACATGTTTTGGTTTTTCTGTACCAATAAATACGTTTTTTTCAGAACATCCATCAGTTTCTGAAAGCAGCTGAATTTGTTCTTCCTTCCTGGTTGTAAAGCGAAAAATAAATAAAATAGATGTGTGTGTGAGTGTGTGAGTGTGTGTGTGTGTGAGTGTGTGTGTGTGTGAGTGTGTGAGCGGCCGGTCGCTCTGCAGCAGCTGCTGCTCTGATGCCTGATTCCTTTCTCATATCCAGGAATCACAGCCATGAAAGCTCAAATCCTCTCAGGACGCTTGGTATTATACTCCGAGCTCTGGCCTTTGGAGGAGTGTGTGTGTGCGTGTGTGTGTGTGTGTGTGTGTGTGTGTGTGTGTGTGTGTGTTGAGAACAGTTCCTGACAGCGCGGGACGGCTGACCTTTCTTCCCACACGACTTTTTTTATTTCATTTTATTTTATTTTGTTATACTGACACACACACACTCTCTCTCTTTCTCCCTCTCTCTCTCGCACACACACACACACACACTCTCTCTCTCCCTCTCTCTCTCTCACACACACACACACACACACACACACAGTGAGCCCGGAGGTGGGGAACCCTCCTCTTCCTCGTCTTCTTCCTCTTCATCCTCCTCATGGCCCTCTGAACCTTCACAGCAGGGTTAATGTAGGGCCACGTCCCCCGACACCCCCCACACACACACACACCGCACACACACACACACCGCACACACACACACACACACACACACACACACACACTCTCTCTCTTTAATGATGTATGGCACCCATCTTTGACTTCGCTTTGAGAGAGAGTTGAGAGAAAGAGAGAATAACAGAGTGACTTCACTTCTGTTTCAGTTGAGCAGTGGATCAGCTCTACATCAGCTGTTCAGAAGAAACTAAATGTTTCTATTAAACTGAACACATATTTCCAGCAGCTACAATGCAGTTTTATAGCAGAATTTTTTTTTTCCAAGCAAAGTTTTAGAAATGAAGTGACAGAGCACGGGGGAAAACACTGAGCAGTCTGAACTGTTCTCCAGTTTAAACCTGTTTCCATTACACTGCTTGTTAAGTTTTTATGTATTTTATGTTTATGCTTTCTCTCAGACCCCCGACACTGATTGGCCTTTCTTTCATTCAATCATTTTATTTACAATTACAATAATATAAATGAGGAGAAAAAAGAAAAAAAGGAAAACACCTTCATGCAAACTTAGACATCCACAAGCACACACACACACACACACAGTCTGACCTAACGTACAAAATATATGTGCATGTATATTTATATTTATATATATATATTGAACTAACATGTCATGTAACAATCTCCTTCCCCTTCTACTATTAAAAAAAACTCAGATTCTACTCTATTCTATTAAAAGGCTTAGCTGATGAAGACTGTGATACAGCTGGTTTCACTACTGCTGACAAAATGCACTTATTGTAAGTCGCTAAAAAACCGACAAAAAGTGGACA
>NC_136012.1:28455248-28462748 GCF_048128805.1 Centroberyx gerrardi
TTGACGAAACTTGTCAGAATGATGCATCTCACCACTTTGTGATCTGCCGTTTTCAAAATTACACTGATTGGCCCAACGGGGTGCTGCATTTTTTGCTTGTTCATGTGTCACTCGCACTATCTCAGATACCATTGATCAGATTTTGACAAAACCTGGTTGAATGATGCATCTCACCACTGTGTTCTGGCATGTAAAAAATTACACTGATTGGCCTAAAGGGGGCGCTAACTTTTTTGCTTGTTTGTTCATGTGTCACTCGCATTATGATCAGATTTTGAGAAAACTTGGCTGAATGATGCATCTCACCACTGTTAATTACACTGATTGACCTAAAGGGGGCGCTACAATATTTGTTTGTTCACCCGTGGTCCAATCGCGATGTTTCAGACACCGTTTGTATTTTCACAAAACTCGGCTGAATGAAGCGTCTCACCACTCTGTTCCACCATTTTTAAAACGACTCTGATTGGCTCACAGGGGAGCTGCATCATTCATGGCAGACGACATGTTTGCCGTTGCCTTGTTTTAGTTTGGTTTAATGATGAGTGATGATAAATTGAAGCTCCTCTCTGAATACTGGAGATGACATCTGCTGTCAGGGCCGTTGTTTTCCTCAAACCTTTTACAGTGAACTGCACTGTGAAGCCGTGATCTTGCAGAGTTACGAGGCTCTGAAGGCTTCTTGTCGTCATCAGATCTGCTGCTGAAGCCTCCGTCTCTCTGAACCGGACTGCCCTCCACATCCTGGCACCGGCTGTAACCGAACAGGGAAACACGACATGGGAAAATAACAAACTGGATCAGGGAGCAGAGGAAGCTTTCCACATGAAATTATTCTGGGAAAAATGTGGCAAACATTCCTCACAATATTCCTGCTGCAAGCAAGTTTACAGTTAATATGAACAGGACAGGAGCGTTGATGTATTTAATACTTCATGAATGTTTCTGTATTTCATCTCTATTGTGATTATGTGTTGTAATGCACAGTATGTGTTATTACCACACAATTTCAACAACAAAGTCTTAAAAATTTCTTACATTTTTGGAATCAAGACCTGATATCCTAACTTCGTAAATTTGACATTTACCAAGTGAGACTGTACACCCTTTTTTCTTCCCTTTTTTTATTTATCTATTTATTTTTTCTCTGTAATTGATATGCAGGCATATATGTATGCATTTATGCATGTGGATATATGTGTATATGTATATAAGTAATTTATGTTCATTATTATTATCATTTTGTAAACTATCATCATTGTTTTTATCTATACTGATGGCTCAGAGTTCATGGAGGGGCGGGTGGGAGGGAGGGAAGTTGTTTCCAGGGAGACTTGAATGATGCAACCAACTCATTTTGGAAAGGTGATGTACCGTGTTCAAAATCAATAAAGATATGTGATAAAAAAAAAACAACAAAGTCTTAAAAAAATGGAAAATGTTTGTAAAAAACAAAACAAAAACTGGACCGGAGTAAAAGGTAGGACCCACATGCAGATCACAGGTAGGCGAACAAAAGGGTTTATTGCCACACGGGCAAAAAGGCAGACGGGCAAAAACAGGTAAACAGCAGTAAAGCACTCAGCTGAACTACAGACAAAAACCTACTAAGCAGTAGCGGCACAGGCTGTACAGGTAAAGACAAAACAGCTGAGCACAGAGAGCGGAGAGCACAGACTAAATACATGAAGGTAAATTACTAACAAGAGACAGCTGGGGAAACCGGACAACTGACGCAGGAAGTTGACAGGGAGAAAACGCACATGGGGAAACAAAAACAAAACATGTCCCGGAGTAGCTGGAGCAGGCGTGACTAAATAAATTTAAATGTGGCTATTAATTTTGAGTTGTTAAGGTATTTCTAGTTATAGTAGAAAGTTAACCTCCTTACCCGTTAGTGTCACACTAAACACACACTACTCATTAGGAGGGGGTGAAATCAGTAAAATAATCCTCTCACTCGTGCTTCATTTGTTAATCGTGTTTCTCTCCAATGGAAGTAAATTCATTTCAGATGAAATAATCTGTTTCCTCTACGCTGTAGAGGTTTTTTGTTTTTGTTGGCTTTGTCATGGATTTGTGATTCAACAGTTTATTGTTTCTTATGTATTCAGATTTGCGCTTAGTTCTGTCTATGTGTGGTGTCTGAAGTGTCTTGCTGCTGTAACAATTTGAATTTCCCTGTGGGATTAATAAAGTTCTTATCTATCTATCTATCTATCTATCTATCTATCTATCTATCTATCTATCTACCTGAATTTCCCCAAGGGGATTAATAAAGTGCTATCTTATCTTATCTTATCTTATCTTATCTTATCTTATCTTATCTTATCTGTCAAAATGTCTGAGCCGTAGAATTCTTGGATAAAACTCTGCATACAGTTTACAGCAACATATATAATGTAATAACATGTTGCTCTATTGCTCCCTGTAGTCAAATACTCTTTCCTCTTGCCCCCTCCCTCCCCCCACAGGGAGGTCAGAGGTCAGGGTCTGGAGCTGGTAGAGCTTCAGTGTTTTGCTCATGGACACTTCGGCAGGGTGGAGGTTTGGCGACACGCCGCTCTGAAGTCTCTGAACCATCCTGAACACATCTTCAGTTCAGGCTGACTGTGCCGTTACAGCAGAAAGAAAACACCAGTAAAAGTCTGCAACCTGAGTTCATGTGCAGAAAGCGTATTGACTGTGGAGGCGGGAGGAGTTTGTCCATCGCTGTGCGGCGGTTCATCGGGTGAAAAACAGCCGGACTCGCCGCCGTCCCTCGGCTGCAGGACCGCCTCGCTCTGACCGAGGCTGCGGGTGTTTAACATGCAGGACCGCGCGCGGCGAGCCCGTTTGATTGGCGATCTGTCAATAGAGGAATTAGCATGTCCGGCGGGTCTCCCCCCCTCCCCCCCCCTCCCAATCCTGCCGAGGACTCCCACCGTCAGACTGAGATTGACAGCAGGATTAGAGGCGGCGCTCCGGCCCCGAGCCCCGGCTCCCTGAGAAAAACTCTCCGTTTAAGATTGATAGGTGAGACAAACGAAATGATATGATGCTAAATGGCTGTTTGTGAGCGTGTCAGCGCTGCTATTCCCACCAGCGCACTGATGATGTTTTGCTTTGCTGAGAAACTCCTGACAGACAGAGAGGTGACGCTGCTGCAGAAATCCCACTTTTTACTGCCTGAACTGCTGCTGCACCCCGAACCCCCCAAGGAACTGTTTGGAAAATTCAGGTTTTGTTCTCTTTAGGTTACAAGGAATGATCTGGTAACTAGCTGGTTGAGAGTTTTGTGAGTTTTTGCCACTGTGTCTTCATCCTGAATGCTCGCTCTGTGTTTACAGGCGTGTCGGTTCGCTTAAAACTGGACCGAGCGAAGTCCAACCAGACGCTCAACTGATCTGAACCTTCAATTCAGTTCTGTTGGCGAACCGATTCGACTCGCTCACTTTAAAGAATCATTCAAATGAACGATTTATTTGTGAATCGACCCCATTGCAACTTGGTTCTATTGGTTTTACTGATTCTGCAGTACTAAAGCAGGATAAATCCATGCAGGGGAACTGTGCAGGTCCTCAGTTTCCTTCAGAGCTGGGAGAGCGAGCAAAGGGAGAATAAGGGAGAGTGAGGGAGAAAAAGGGAGGGCGAGGAGAGCTGGTAGCGCCCCCCCCGTCCCTCCAGCTGATCGTCCAGGAGCCGGAGCCAGCGGGCTGCAGAGAGCGCACGACTGTTTCCAACACAAACTCTCAGTCTAACAGCAACTGAGAGTTGAATTTTGGACGTGAAGCATGAAATTGGTTGAAAGGCAGCCTATATACCTTTCTGCAGGACGGCGAAAAGCAGCCGCTCCTTAATGTGTTTATGGTTTCCAATCTCCGGGCGCGCTTCCAGACCCACTTAAACGCTAAAGAGATGCCAAGTGCCCTCCAGCGAAATAACACAGTCGGCACTGTGATTGCTGACACATGAAAACAACGCCGAATCCTGATCCCCGAGTTCTTAACAGCTGCTCTCACATCGCCTGCAGTCCGCCGCCTGGAAATCTAAAAGGCCAAGTTTGACATCTCCTCCCACCCCTCCTCCTCCTCCTCCTCCTCCTCCTCCTCCTCCTCCTCCCTCTTAAAAATAACGGAGCGATTCCCCAGGCGGCGGCTGTCAGAGTGTCAGATTCACTGCTGGATGTGCTAATGTTTAGAGAGGGAGACACAGGTGAGTCGACTCGCTGCAGGAATGAAAAGCAGATCAGAGGGTTTTTTTTTTTTCCGCGTGATATTTGCTCCTCCGTTCGGCCCGAGAACCCGCCGACTTCCTCCGACCTTTAAACACTCGCGGCGTCTCGGCGAGCGGCGGCCGGCCGGCAGCGGAGCGCCGCCGGAAAAACAGTCGGTGGTTAAAATAAAACCTGTGACAGATCGGCGTGTCATTGCCAGTGTTTTGGGGAAACGCGTTACACTGCAAAAGGTCTCCATGTTAACAAGTCATTTAGTCGATTATTGAGTCCTAAAATCTTAATTTTCTTAAAATAAGTGAAAAAATCTGCCAGTGGTGTTCGATAATTTCACTTGTTTCCAACGCAAATCAATTTGTTTCAAGAAATTTAGTAGAATCAAAAGTCATTTTCTCGATAGCAGTGCAGTGATCTGATAAATATTCACACTCATTTCTAGAAAACTCCTGAAACAAGTGAAGCTGCAGTGGAAACAAGTGGAGTTATCTCTCCTCACTGCAGAATGTTTCTCTTGGTTTAAGAAAAATAAGATTTGAAGGCTGAATATGAGACTAAATGAATCGCTAAATAGATGTTTTTTGCAGTGTATAAAGTAATGCATTACTGTAATCACATTACTTCTTCCTGTAACAGAGTGAAGTCAGGCGTTACTGTTCCAGTTTCAGTTTCACATTACAGTTACTGCATTAGATTCTTTGTTTTTCATTCCATGTTTTTTTCCATCACTGCTGGGATTAGGTAGAACTTCAGAGAATTCAATGAGTCCAAGATATGTTGACAAAAATAATAAGGGCAGTTGAAAAGATTTAAATTGGAATTTCTACAATTGTAATTTTCAGAGAAAAACAAAACAAAAAAGGATCAAAAAGCAGGATTCAATAACTAATGTGGTTCCTTCCTGTTCCCTCTGCAAACATTTTTTTCTATCAACCACTTCCTGCTTCCTGTCTGCACCACCTGACTCACCTGTGTGAACCAAGCCCCTCCCACCCACATGTCACTGTCAGAACTAAAGCAAGGTGTGGACTCAAGTAAACGTGTGTAACATGAATATACATCAACTATCCAAAATAACAAATCTCCATAATAACTATTTACATTTCTCCTAAGAAAACTGACATGGCTCCAACAGATCGCTCGTTCCTCTTTAACTCTGTTCTGCTGTAATATCGATGACAGATTCTCCTCGTCTTATGGTGCTTTCAAGTCGAGTCAGAAATATCAGAATTAGCAGAGCGACATGAACGAACCAACAAATGAAAGTCTGAATTTAATGCTGCAGCTCTGTCTTTATTAAACATTAAAGACAGATTTAGTGTCTGTCATTATTTAGATACTAAGGGTGGAACGCAGAAGTAACATAACGAGTAACTAATTACTTTTCTCAGGGCGTAATAAGCAAAGTAATTAATTTCTTCTGAGAAAAGTAATGTGTAATTTATTACTTTGACTCTGATGATAAACTATACAGACAAACATCAGAGGGAGTCAACACCAAGTATTCATATATAATGACTATTCTGACTATAAAATACAAAAATAGTAGTAATAGTTAATTTTCACCTCATACATATGCTACAGTGTCAGCGCGTCTGACCGTGTTAAATGCAAATAACGTTAAACTGTTGGATTATGTTAATGAGCTTGGCTCCACGCCAACACTCCCAGTCAAACTCCTCGTAATCAGCAGGAAAAATGAAAGAAAGGGGTCAACTTCTGTTTTTCCTTTAAATATTGAAGACAATGATTGAGTGCTGACATGCCTCATTTCTCTCATGTGCTCCACACACACACACACACACACACACACACACACACACTTAAAATTCAACTAAATCAACTGCCGACCATTTAGATTCAGGTCATTAGTTGCCCAAAATGTGCATCTCAATATCTGGGCCAACATTTATTAAGATTTTTTGACGGGTGAACGACTGAATTATTCATTTTTTGTTGGGGGCACATTATTTATTTATTAATCAGCCTTAAATTTGGAATCAGATCAAATTACCCAGTTGGTTTCAAACACCTTTTCTGCCTTTTCTCCACGTTCAGAGCGTCTTGTCAGTGAGAACGAAGCGTTAACATCAACACATTAACATCAGCTCCTCAACGCACCGCTCATTATTTGTTCCATTGATTTTTGCAAATGGTGTTTCCCCAAAATATCAGCCACCCATTACTGAGTATGAATTATAGATGAGTGATGTGCTGTCGGGAAACAAAGACAGAGTCCTCTCCAGACTCCCAGAGAACTGAAAAATCCTAAAAAAAATTAAAAATCCTGGTTTCCTCTTCGCACCGGATGCGATCTATTAAAGCTTTTAGGAGTTGTTTTAGCCGAGGTAAATTTGTTATGATTCCAGCGAGCCATGAAAGTGAGTTTTAGTAGAAAAATCAAAATTACCTCTCATCTGCGCAAGTAACTGAAAGACTTGCATCATGCTCCCAACAAACTCACAGAAAAGGCCCTTAGCAATATCTCTGCATAATTTAGTAGAATATAAAAAGTTTTTTTCACTAATGTGTAAATACCCATCTAGTAATAGTTTTCTTATGTGACGCAGAATAAACTTAATAAATATGGTAAATATGAGCAGAATAAAGCTCTTAATGTGCAGCAGAATAAACTGAAATTTAAGATTCTGCACAGTAAAAAACGACTGAATTTTATCCCAAAATTACAGTTTTATTGATCTTCAAAGAGAGAAACACACTTCATTAATGTGGAAATGAAGTGATTTTATTAAATGTGTCTTACTTACTGACTAATTATCTGTTAAAATGACAAGAATGCCTACAAGAGGAATTACATATTTCATAATTATTACACCATGCTATAATTTTGGTTGATTTTCTACAGTTTAGGACACTTTGGAAATGTATTTTATTGAATTATACCACATTTTAATGATTTTATTCTTATTTATCCTTTATTTGACCTGTTCGTCCCATTTAGATTAAACCTGTCTTGGTAGAAGAAGAAGAAGCAGAATCAAAACAAATATAAAAATTGAAGAAAAAAGAATAAAACTTTTAGACAAGGCTTTAGCTTTCATATCAACAAAACTCATATCTATAAATACTATTACATGATATAAAGTCTTCTTGTGGCCCAATAGGAGATAAACTCTATCTCTGTCAGTCTCACAGCTCCTGTGCTGAGGCTTTGTGAGGAAAAATGTACAAATGCAAAATCAGAATCAAAATGAAGTGAATGCAAAGTGGAAATCTGCTGCGTGAGCGCTGAGCAGGAAGTTCAGCAGCCGACGCCGAGGATCAATAAA